>NC_056725.1:1911205355-1911505355 GCF_019279795.1 Protopterus annectens
AGCTTACTACCACTCCTGGGATTCAAACAATGCCTATTTGTGCTTAAAATAGAACAAAGTTTGTGTTTCATCATAATGAGCTATTGAGAAACTGCTGGCTTTCATTTGACTGTTTTCTGCCTAAGACTCTTTTGGTTGTATAATCTGATCTTGCGTGTCTGACATTCCTGCATGGCAGATACTTCTTATACTGTGTATTCATACTTTGAAAGAGCACAGTCTGGAAAACACTGGTTAACACAACATTACTATTCAGGTATCAGATCTTGGTGCATGGAACATTTCATATGGTTAATCTCATGTTTTACAACTCCACAATCTTTTTCAGATGAGCCTTGATTATTTAATGCTTTTAGAGCTATAGTTGCTATGCAGAAACTGTACACATTTTGATTCATACCACCACATACCAAAGTAAACAGGACCAGTCCATGGGTTTTGACTTTTATTGACAGGTACTGATCCTTTTATTGATATATACCCTGTACATCACTATTATTCTGCTAATGTCTCATTTATTCAGTACAAACTATACCCATTTTTAAATACTGACATATAACATTCTACTCCTTTCTATTTATTTGCCATAAATACTACAAGCTAGATTTGTACTCACCAGCCTCGCGACACAGCCTTAGCAGCCTGCTGGCATAGGCGTCCATGTTCGTGGCCATCTCATCTGCAGCTGTACAGGAGATAGAGAAACATTCATGCACACCTATCCATCACATACATAGGCTGGACTTTGGAAAACACTTATTGATACTGATACTTACACACAGCTGGGACATTCCCCGTCTGTGCATCTTGGACCCACCTGTCTAAGAGCTCCCTCTTCCTATGCTTCAAGTCAGCAAGTGGTGCTGGACCTGCTCACCAGTCCGAGGGATGCCAGTGGCACTGGTGAGGTCACGTGTGAGATGGTCCCAGGCCTCTGCTTTGTATTGGGAGCTCTGGTACTGATCCTGCAGCAGTCTCCCATCATGGTTTTCTACTAGGAGTCCAATCATGACCCTGGACTCTTGAATGCCCCAGTGCTGCACCCGAAGGCACATACCTTCACCAACACCAGCCATAGTGCCTGCATTGGGGAGCTACAACTGATTATGAGCTGTATTCCTGTGTGTGAGGTTTAGATTGGACTGATTTTCTGCCTTTCGCTGTGATTAGACAGTTTTGAATATGCTGAGCTAAGCTATGGGCAAACCCGCTTAGCAAAGATAAGCATTGCTTAAAGGGGTAGTTGCTAAACACTGCTTACCATTGTGCAAATCCGCTTAGCTATGCTAATTATTGCTAAGCATAGACATTTAGCCAACCAGCTAAGCACAACTGATCACAATTTAGCATTGTTCAGCTTTCATTTTATGGACTATCATTATTATCATTATTATCAGTATTATTAATTATTATTATTATCATTATTAATATTATCATTTTATGTACTTTCATTACATTCTTTTGTGGCTATACTGTATGGGACACTTGTGTTTGCATGGGGGTTTCACATCTGTACTATACTGATACCTCACATTTGGACCTGCTACACTACCCTGGTTAACAAATATATGTTATTTAGGCTTCACTTCATAATCTTGAATTACTGAAATCTCGAATTTCAGTAACCTGAGACTATAAAGTTGAACCATTCACAACCACGAAACCCACAATCCTGAATCACACAATCACGAACATACATGCCCCATACACCACATAATACACACACCATTCCACCCACAGCACACAAACCACACAACCCTACACTACATATAAGCAGGGAGTCAAGCCCCCCTGCACCCCCCCCACACCCCCCTTACTTAGCTATATGAACTCCAAGGTCGCACATAACATAATAAAAAACAAAACCTCACACCACACCATCCTCCACTCACTCACACACAAATACACATTACACACACACAAACACCAACAAATCCAACACTCACACTCACACTTACACCTCCCTACCCTTACCCACACATACAATGCACATAAACACACACAAACACTCACTCACCTGAAATCTCAAGCACCATAACACTATATGCGATGTACCGGAAATGCATAAGTATGGATTTGAGATATTCAAATTTGCTCTTATGCACTTTCAGCATTCTGGTTTTCACCTTCATGGTCTCGGGTTACTGAAATTCAAGATTTCAGTAATTCGAGATTATGAAGTGAAACCATTATTTACTACCTATGTCTAGAGAAATATACGTTTAGTACTGTTTTCCCAACTAAAAATGAATGGCCTGTATTGGGGCTAGAACCGTGAATGACTACATATTAAGCAAAAGTCACTTTGACTGTTTTAGCTACATAGTTCTATTCAGCTCCTTCGAATGTTTAAGATATGCTATGCCTAGCTGCGCGGTGCGCATACCCGCACAGCTATGCTTAAACTTTATTGGGGATGGAAAAAATAAATAAACGTGTAACATTACTCTTGTAAACTTAGAAAGCTGCTAGAATAAATCAATTTGTGTTAGCATGCATTTTTTTGAAGGATATAAGTTATGCAACTCAAATGTATATCACTATTTAGTGGCTTCAATCCTTAAATCATCTCAATGATTTGCCAGACAAGAGGAAATTTTATGAGGGAAAGGTCAAACATATAAGGGAATATTCTGGACATTCTGCAAACATCTGGACAGTTGAGAGCTATGTTGTGGGGGGGGGTGCTTCTGTATTTGTCTGCGTACACTGTTATCTTGTAATAGCAGTGTCCATGGACACAATTAGTTGCTTTAGAATTGCAGTATGGCAATTCTAGAGTGCAGGGGGCATGTGTACTGTATAAGCAATACTCAGACATGCGCCCCCTGTACTCGTACATGGCTCATGTCCGTGTAGAGAATACAGCAGTGCGCCTTCATTAATAAGCAAAGTGCGCTGCTGTTCTACATGGGCATGATCCACTCTGTTCAGGAATAGCACTATTCCTGCATGGAGTTTAATGAATCCAGGGGTTTGTTTAACATCAGTACTAATTTTTTTATAAAGCCTAACTAGAAATTTTATAGGGTAAATGTGGAGGGTTAACAGTAAAGAAGCTACTATGGAATAACAAGGAAGAAGGGAAGATTGTGCAATTGCAGGCAACAGGTTCAGAATAAGCATTAGATTGTGTTATAACTTAAACCACAATCTGTATAAACAAAAAAAATCGTATTCTTAAAAATAACTGCACCACCCTGCTGCTATCCAATATCTTCATAAGTAAATTACTGTACATGATAGAAATGAGGCTCACATCTTTGGAGGTCATCTGTAGTTATCCCACTGGAGGACAGCCTAGATTGCCATACCACTTCTGACCTTCTTCTAGTAGTAGACTGCTTTCTGTAGCTGTACTGAATGTAGCCTCTTTCTTTATTGTAAGTAACAGTGGCTCAGCAAACAATGCAGTCATGTTTGAAACCAGAAAGCTTAGAAAGTTAAGGGTTTTATCTCCATGTAAGCTGACTGCGTTCACATCCCATTACCGGCACTGTAGAACAACATAAGGAGTTGTATTGCCCGACGAAAAGATTTTTGTTTTCAAATTTCTTTTATTTGATAACATCAACATTAGATGTAAATAGCTGTACAATATTTACTGTAAATTCTTAATTGTAAGCTAGTTGTCACTGTCTTATATATGTATTTCTTCATTTATTTTTGTTTTAAAAATATTGATGGAAAGGTGTGAAACTGAGGTCCCATATGACTGACCTAGTGGTAGCTCAGGTGGATGTAGAAGACCCCACTACACTTATCAAAACAAACACAGTATTCACTGCTTTATTACATCACTTACTTCATATATATTTTTATATACCATTAGGTAAAGAATCTATATCCCATCACATATTATAACAGACCGATCAGCATCTTGTAGTCTGAAGTTTCCATATGATATGTATGTATTGATGCATATGACATATCTCCCTTTGCGAAGTCAGACATTCTTTTTTTATCTAAAACTTTCCAAAAATTCCTCATTCTGTAACATAATAAAAAGCATGTTCTAAAGCTTGACTCCTCATAGTCACATTTCATCTCTTCTATATTATGTCAAAAGGTTTGGCCTTTCACTGGTACTTCTATATGTGAAAACGTACCCATAAAATTAACCACATATTTATAGTGTTTTACTATTGCATGTACTGTAAGACACTGTCATATCTGTTCATCTCAGATGTCTCCCATCCTTAATTATAATACTTTCCATACAATACATACCATATTCTAGGCATCTGGGAATTTTCCCAGTGTCCAGGTGAAATTGTAGCTAATATAAATGCTGTCTTATATCTCCTGTGAAAACATGTTATGCCTACTGGAACTAGCCCCCAACAAAAGTATACAATTAAATGAATACTTGAACAACTTCCTGTTACTACCATAATGCCAACAAAGTTGTGAGGGTTCAAACTTTAACTAGCTCATTTTAATTTCATAAGCACCAATTCAACAATCCATCTAAATCCTGACACTGCATTCTTAAATTGTCACCTATTTTTATCTTTCTCCTGTATATAATACACACACACACACACACACACACACACACACACACACACACACACACATATATATATATATGGGTCTACTTTCTTTGGTCGAATTTCATTTGGTCGAAAATGATTCCAGTCAGCCCACTTCACTGAAAGCCCATTTGGCTGAAAGCACATTTGGTAGAATTTCATTTAGTCAGAAATGAAATATAGCCCCTGCCCCACTGCAGTGTGACCCTGGAGTTAGAATATTAAGTAAAGGGGGATGGGGGCACAGCCCCCCACATAACAGTAGTGTATTCACTGTTATATAAAGGTGTATCCCTTAAAATACATTGCTATATATATATATATATATATATATATATATATATATATATATATATTCGGTAAAAACTATTTGCAAAATGTGGGGGTCTATGCCCCACACCCCCCCTTACTTAATATTCTCACTCCAGGGTCACACTGCAGATTGCTATTTCCAGGTGTGCTTTGCTTGTCTTGGCCAGGCCTAAACTCTTTGTGTCCAGTTGCACTTGCCAGCCAAGAAGGTGGCGATACAGGCAGGGGATAACTCACTATACCTTGCCTTTTATGAGATGCTGGATATCCATAGGAGCCATGGCTCATGACACCAATGAGAATCCAAGTGGAGCTACAGAAGACACTTACAACACATCCCTGTTCCAGATCCATATTGTCATGAAGAGGGTCTTCAGCCTCCTGAAGAGTAATTTTAGGCATCCTGATGAGTCTGTGGGTGTCCTTCAGTATGGTTAAGTAACACTGTGTAGGATGTTTACTGCCTGTTGTATTCAGCACAGCCTGTTCATGCACTAGTCTGTTGGTGAAATGACCCATGTTATCACTACATCTCCCAGGTCCAGTCCCACTATGACTATTGATGACCAGGCAACAGTAGTAAGAGACACCGTGTGGCAGGCTCTTGCATGGCATATGGTTACACGGGTAAAGAGCCAGCACCTAGTCCAGCACTATGGACTATGGCACTCAGGTAAGTGTTTTTTTCTTGTAAAAAGGACAAAGAGTTTAATCAATGCATACAGTGACATCTGTGGGGTATGCTGTGTAATGCATGGTCTGCCATCATGGTTCATCTGACATTCCTTCTCATCTTTAAATAATTGTTTTTTTTATTTCAAAAATGTTGCTGTTATTATTTTTTGTAAAAGTCATGTCTGAGTGCTCACTGACTCCTGTTCAGTGATGTCATAAGGCATCATACAAGGAATAATCGCAATTGTAACTGTTTTGCACAATAAATTCTAGTGAGGTAGTTTACCTAAGTATGCACGTACTAAATTCCCTCAAGTGGTATAATTAATAAAACTGTTAATTCTGTATTTAACATGAGTTCATACATTGAATTTGAATGGAAATGTATCATGTTTTTTTATATTATGCAATCCTTTCTTAATTTAAAGTATGTTGTCTATTGAGATACTGCATATCAGATTATTTTATTTTGTCACACAATAATTTGTGATTTCAGAGTAAAACAAAAATATAATCTGTGCAGTAGTGAGGGTGAAGTTGCAGCAATGTTTGTTTATACAGCAAGAAACTCATTGTAATCTGTAATTTTCTCATTACTGTACTACCATGAAAATTTGTGTATTACTACTTTTAAGTTGTAGGCAGCTGTAAGAATGGAAATACATACAGCATTGGTGTCAATGACTGCAATCTTATGTTATTTCATACAGATTTCTTTCCACAGTTCCCTTAGGTTTTAAGCAGTACCATTACAGGAAGGAAATGTATACAGTTGGGAAGTGTCCCATGTGGGTCTATATCAATTCAGTGAAGTGACATCAATGAACAGCATTTCATCGGAAATGACATTCATTGAATTCCACTCATGTGGGGGGCTGTGCCCCCCACACCCCCTGCTAAGTATATATACCAACTCCAAGATCGCACTACAGTGGGGAAAGAGCAAATTTCCCAGTCCTCACTGTACCACGATCTCAGTTTGAACAGTTCAACGAATGGCATGTTCAACGTAAGTGCACTGAAAATGTCGTTTGCTTAAATAATTTTTCACAGAACTGATAGGGACACATCCTAAGCACCCCCTCCTTTTTTAAATTACTTATTCCCTTTCAAGTGAAACATTGACCTGTGTTTGTGAAGATGAAATCATAAGTAACAGAAATGTCACACGAATCACAGTAGGTCAAGGTCAAATGTCTCAAACACATCTCTTTAAGATAGGCTTGGTGATAGTGGAAGCAATTTTGAAGAGGGGCTGTCATAAGAGGAGGATGGTGAGTTGGTCTGATGTTTTGACCTACTTGATGCAGGTGGTTCTGCAGACACTGATCTGACAGTACTGCAGGATCATGATCATGACCTCAAATGAGAGGTTTTGCTAGGTATAGAGGAACACTTACATGACCTGATAAAATATTTGTGCTTGCCCCCCCCCCAACTCATTGCAGTACTTTCTTGAAAAACATTTATACTCTCACGTGATCTACTGCTACATGTCTGGACAGTACCCCATCCTGTTCCCCTTCCAGGACTGACTCCTGCCTGAGTCTGGAAGTTCTAACTAGTATATGAATAGAGACGGCCACTAATGTTTGGTGTGCCACCATGCTTCTTATCAGTGTGATCACAGCAATATCTCTACTCTGTGCTATTTCCTAGTGGTGCTGGAAATTCTCACAGTCATCCTGGAAGACACTTATAATTTCCAGCTGACTTTCTGTGGCAATGCTCTGAGCCCTAACAATGTCAAAGTACATTTGCTGCTGGGTACCCAATGCTTTCCATGTTCCTTGAGGTAGCTGTAACAAATTCTTGAACCTGGCTCCCCTTTGTAAACTTGACAGTGTGGATACTGTTACCTCTGAATGTTTACCATCATACCTCTCAACCTCTTACAGAAAGAAGTCTGGACAAAGCCATAAATAAATCTGGGACAATGGCCCAAAAATAGGGACAATTTTTAACTATTGCTCTTACAAACTTAGAAAGTTGATAGAATAACAGGTTTTGCATTAGTATGACTTTTCTGAAGTATGTAAAGTCTAAAACTCAAATGTCTGTCATTATTTTCAAACTTAAATCTTTAATGATTTACCACTAATTTGCCATAAAAATACAATTTTATGAAAAACGGACCAAAATATGAAGCAAAAATCTGGACATTCTGCAAAAATCTGTACAGTCGAGAGGTATGTTTACCATCATCCAGATAGTGTATATCTAGGTTTGGAGAAGTAGTGATGGGTTCTCTTCTTGTACAAGCATGAGTGTAATGTCCCTTCCTGCTGAGTTACTAACATGTTGTAGGGTGTGAGATTCTGCCATTAACTTGGGGACTGTGTGCCACTTTCCTAAGACTGGCTCTCTAATATATGAAAGTTATCAAAACCATCATCTTCAATAGCCATTCTGCTGCTGATATCCACCAAATTATTGGTAGAGTGGAATTGTTTGTTTCTGCTACTGACCCTGTAAAAATGATTTGAAAACATTACCAATAACTCTTGTATGCTTATTAAGGAGGTGTGATGGATACTTACCATGCATATTGTCTTCACTGGCATTCTGCACAGATGTGGAAGGTCCAACTATCAATAGTAATTGTAATGTATTTAATGTAATCATTCCATGTAGTATTCAGGGCCACGGTGGTGCAGCAGTTAGCATTGTCAGCTCACAGCAAGAGGTTTTCCGGTTCGATTCTTGACTGGAGCGCCTTCTGTACAGAGTCTGGATGTCCTCCCCATGGTTGAGTAAATTGAAAGACATGCAGGTAGGTGTGAATGTGTGTGGGTGTGCCTTCTTTGAAGGTTGGGCACCAAGCTGGCAACTCAACACAGTAAAAATTCACTGCCAATCATTAGCAGACTGGAGTTCCTCTGTGGCAACCCCTAACCAGGAAAAGCTGAAAGACTTTTTATTCCATGTAGCATTCAATTTTCTATATAAATATATGTTATTGTTTTTAAACCACCCTTCCTGAGCAGACAACTGTTGCTGTGCAGATGTTTGTAATAGCCAGTGTCCACACCACATCTGATTATTCCACTGCCTTCATCCCTACAGATGCAGAAGAGGTGTTCCTCATTTTGTGTTAATGGAATAATTGTTGGAGCAGCCCCCCCCCCCCCGTACTGGTACAGGCAATTGCTTTCTGCCTTTCCTTGCTTCTAGCAAGTCCTACTACATCATTTGCCCTCTTCTTGTACTGTGTTAGTGTGGAGTTTCTGCCACCTACTGCATAAATGTCCAAGGCAATTTGATTCCAGGCTTTTGTCCTTTCAGCTTGTTTGGGACCCCCCTTTACAAAACAGATATTTCCTATATAAAGTAGAACAAAGCAAACACCAACCAGAGAGTAGGCACCTGGGTCCTTCCACAAATATGTATAAAACAAGCTAAAAACCAAGTGGACCCAGTGATGACAACAGGACTTGAAAAAGTATATCTTTAATTCACATAAAAAAAGCAGGACATAAGCACTTTCGTAGATTCACTACTTCATTAGATGTAATTTACCACTACATAACCACACCTTTAAATACACTTAAAGTCACATGATTAACACACAGTTCAGTTTAAAGGTGCAAGCCCTGTTAATTCATACACAAACACTTAAAATATAAAAATACTTAATAAAACAGTATTTCATAAAACTCTCATGTATTAAAATAGATTATACCTTAATATAAAAACAAAATATATTTATATATATATATATATATATATATATATATATATATATATATATATATATATATATATATATATATATATATATAAAACCATTGTATATATATCTGGTCATAAAGGATGAATACAATATGTCGGCTTACTTTTCTTTAGGGTAGCACGAACTCCCTCCGCGCTAATGATTGTAGAGAGTTTATATTATATGCTGGCTTGCGGGCCTAACGAACCAACCTTCAACGAAGAACATTCCGTTATGTCGCCATACAGTACGATGGGCGGCTTTGAGAATCGGGCGGGCAGGCTCTAACTGTGAGGCGGGCGAACAAGCTACTCAGCACCCACCACCAGAGTGAGCCTAGTAGTTAATCCATATTTATCATGATACTAATTCATTTTCTATTCAAGGCTCTAGCCTTGAGTTTAGATTTTAATAGAACCCTGTCATTCAGGCCATGTCCAAAGTCTCCCCTCATTCTCACTATCCATTTCACCTCGAATTGTTAAGTCTGATTTCTAATGTCACCCCTCCTTCTACTTTCATACACATATCCAATAACCATAAACTTAAAATAATGTGTGGTGTCAGTATCAACAACATGCTTAGATAAAGCACTTACTGCATCATTTTACCTATATGGTAATAGTGTTCTCTGATCCTGTCCTTTAATGCTCTATCTGTTTTACCAATATAGAATTTTTGACAAACTATACACTGGGCCAAATAAACAACATGAAGAATGTCACATGTAGCATGCACATTAAATCTATATGTCTTGCCCTGATCAGGGTGATGAAAAAAGCCACTATTGTCTATATATTTACAGGCCTGACAATGTCTGCATGCTTCAGTATGTCCATTGTCTACAGTACAGTGTTTATGTTTAGGATAACACAAATGTCTTTTTAGAGAATGCATATTCTTATAAATGAATGTTGGTTTAACATCCACTATATTAGTAATTTCACTATCTGCTGTTAAACTTCCCCAATGTTTCTCTATGATCTCTTTGTAACACCTAATGTCATTCGAATAAGATAGGCATACCTTCAGTTTATTGTTGTTTCTAGCTGAATTCTTCAGGCTTCTCATATATTTTTCACCAAAATATGGTTTAGCTTGAGTATCTCTCAGGCTAACTACCTTATTAATATTTTCAGAGATTTCTTCATGTTTATATCCCCTTGATGCAAATGCACTTTTCAATATATCTGTCTGCTTCTTAAAATCAGACTCTTTAACACTCAGTCTGAATGCCCTATATGCTTGACTCCTAACAACACTAATAAAGACATGCGGTGGATGCATGCTTTCTTTATACAAGAGGTGATCACAGTGCCAAGATTTCCTATATAACTCAGTATTGATGCATCCATTAATATCACATTACCTTCACATCCAAAAATTCAACAGAACTAGCAGAGATATTATAAGAGAACCTTAAATATGAAGTAGTCTCTTTAATATACCTGATAAAATCAAGCAAGGTCTGTGGGGGACCTTCCCAAAGAAGGAAAGGGTCGTGCACAAACCCACGGTAAAAAATAACATGTGTTTTATAAGGTCCATCACAAACAAAACATTGTAACAGGTGTTACAAAAAGATCATAGAGACACATTGGGCAATTTTAACCACAGATAGTGAAATTACTAATATAGTGGATGTTAAACCAACATTCATTTATAAGAATATGAATTTTCTAAAAAGACGTTTGTGTTATCCTAAACATGAACATTGTACTGTCGACAATGGACATACTGAAGCATGCGGACATTGTCAGGCCTGTAAATATATAGACAATAGTGGCTTTTTTCATCACCCTGATCAGGGCAAGACATATAGATTTAATGTGCATGCCACATGTGACATTCTTCATGTTGTTTATTTGGCCCACTGTATAGTTTGTCAAAAATTCTATATTGGTAAAACAGATAGAGCATTAAAGGACAGGATCAGAGAACACTATTACCATATAGGTAAAAATGATACAGTAAGTGCTTTATCTAAGCATGTTGTTGATACTGACACCACACATTTTTTTAAGTTTATGGCTATTGGATGTGTGTATGAAAGTAGTAGTAGGGGTGACATTAGAAATCAAAATGAACAACTGGAGGCGAAATGGATAGTGAGAATGAGGGGAGACTTTGGACATGGCTTGAATGACAGGGTTCCATTAAAACCTAAACTCAAGGCTAGAGCCTTGAATAGAAAATGAATTAGTATGATGATAAATATGGATTAACTACTATTATAGTATTCGTCCTTTATGACCAGATATATATACAATGATTTTATATATATATTTTTTTGTTTTTATATTAAGGCATAATCTATTTTAATACATGAGAGTTTTATGAAATACTGTTTTATTAAGTATTTTTATATTTTAAGTGTTTGTGTATGAATTAACAGTGTTTGCACCTTTAAACTGAACTGTGTGTTAATCATGTGACTTTGAATGAGTGTATTTAAAGGTGTGGTTATGTAGTGGTAAATTACATCTGATGAAGTAGTGAAGCTACAAAAATGCTTTATGTCCTGCTTTTTTATGTGAATTAAAGACGGATTTATTTCAAGTCCTGTTGTCACTTGGTTTTTTGCTTGTTTTATACATATTTGTGGAAGGACCCAGGGGCCTACTCTGGTTGGTGTTTGTTTTGCTCTGCTTTGTACAAAGGTTTTTTTGTACTGACCAGAATAAGGAGATGGCTGAAGGAACTGGAGTACACTCCCAGAGATGGTGAAATGGAGATGGAGCATACAACAGTTAGATTTTTAATATGCTGGAAGGACAGTCGAATCCTTTGTTTTGCACTAGTGATACTATATTGGATAATGTTATTGTCCCTGTGGATGTTGCTGCTTTAAAGACTAAGGTTCAAGTGATTGAAAGTAGTCTTTTTAAACTTAGAAGGCTACAATATCAGAACTTTCATTTAGAAGTATGCTTAAAAGAAAAGATAGTTCCATGTGGACTAAGGGTACTGCTAATGCCCACACAAGGGAATGGTCAATCTGGAATGCAGCTGTAAATACATGCAATTGCTTACTAAACATTCAAAACTGAGATTGATGAGTTATCTGGGCAAATAAAAGAGTTGTGTAATGGATTGCTTAACAGTTTTGATAGCGATCTGGGTGACAAGTATGTGACTGAGTTTATGGATTCTGTGTCTGCTTATGAACATAGGATATGTCGAATAAAGCTTACAAAATTAAGCAGAGATAGGACAGATTTTAATGATGGTAATGTATTTACTTGGCCCAGAACTGTGCATTTGAATTCGGACAATAATGAGTCTGCTCAGAAATTACCTGCACAAGTGAACAGTGTTGAGCCTGCCCCGATGAGTGAACCTAGCAATTAGGATAGAGATTCTGCATTGCAGTCGGCCAATCCTGATTTAATGATGACATCAGTTCTTCAAACTGGAACAAGGAAGAAGACGTTCCACGTTACAGTGCAAGTGCATCGATCCAATGAGACTGGGAGTACGCCGAAGACTACAATGGGCTGTGTGTCAGCTTCAGCAAGTTCAACTCAAGCAACAGGTCCTTTATTACAAGGACAATGAAAATTTCCTTTACCAATAAAGACCATATCAACAGACCCGATGAGGTCCCATTCATGAAGCAGAACTCGGACAAACAGGAAACCAGAAGAAGAAGATATAGGCACACCAACAATAAAGAGATTTTTGAACAGGGCACAAATAAACTGATATGGAACTTGTCCAGTCATACTTTAGCGGTTGCTGAAAGCAGCGTGTTGTCAAGAGGTTTATCTTTTATTCCTACACAAAGACAAGACTTTGCTGAGGTAATACTTGATTTCAAAATGTTTATTAGAAATGTCCTACTTAACTTGTGTTTCAAGAATAATGTGAATGATAATGGGAGAAATGTATTTAGTAAACCCAGTACCTTTATGCCTAATTCCCCACCCTTTGGTCACAGCATTTGAAAAACTATGCACTGATGATTTTTATAAGATGTATATTCCTGATTCGGTTAGAAACAGCTATGGTGGTAAATTTAATCTAACCAAAATAGAATATCAAGCATTAAATAACCTACAAAGTAATTGTCAGTTAACTATTAGACCTGCTGATAAGGGTGGACCGATTGTGATTTTTGATACTAGTGCATATAATAATGCAATGGAATTAATGTTACTGGACAAATGCTTTTATATGAGAATTAATTCTGAACAAGTT
This sequence comes from Protopterus annectens, assembly GCF_019279795.1. Lineage (NCBI taxonomy): Eukaryota > Metazoa > Chordata > Ceratodontiformes > Protopteridae > Protopterus > Protopterus annectens. The sequence goes on from NC_056725.1 coordinate 1,911,218,790, forward strand.
GATTCTATGATTAAGAAAGTTATCTGTACTTTTGTGAAGTTATTAGATGAAAGTATTATTGATAGAAATTTGTTTAATTATCTGACTGTGAAGGATGCATTAATACCTGTCATTCAAGGCCTGCCCAAAGTACATAAGGATTCTACAAACCCCACTTTTTCACCCAATTGTTGCAGGAAGAAACTGGTGAACGGAACCAGCCTCCATTTATGTACAAAAACAACTTAGAGCTGTGTTAAATGCATGTCCCCACATTCTGAGAGATACACAACATTTCCTTAATGATTTGTTTTCTTTTCTAAAAACGTATGTAAAAAGGAATGAACTGTATTTAGTGACATTAGATGTTACTTCACTATTTACGGTCATTCCAAATGATAAAGGTCTGTTGAGTATCAGGCAATTTATGGAACAGTATACAGATTGTGACAATTTAAAAGTTAGTTTAATCTGTTTATTATTGGAATGTATTTTGAATAACAATGTGTTTATGTTTAGTGAGCATTATTACTGGCAGAGACATGACGTAGCTATGGTCACTTCATATGCCAATAGCTACGCCAATGCAGTGATGGCTGTTTGGGAACATTTTGTTTGTGATGGACCTTATAAAACATGTTATTTTTTACTGTCGGTTTGTGGATGACCTCTTCCTTCTTTGGGAAGGTCCCCCACAGATCGTGCTTGATTTTATCAGGTATATTAATGAGACTACTTCATATTTAAGGTTCTCTTATAATATAACTGCTAGATCTGTTGAATTTTTGGATGTGAAGGTAACGTGATATTAATGGATGCATCAATACTGAGTTATATAGGAAATCTTGTCACTGTAATCACCACTTGTATAAAGAAAGAATGCATCCACCGCATGTCTTTAGTAGTGTTGTTAGGAGTCAAGCATATAGGGCATTCAGATTAAGTGTTAAAGAATCTGATTTTAAGAAACAGACAGGTATATTGAGAAGTACATTTGCATCAAAAGGATACAAACATGAAGAAATCTCTGAAAATATTAATAAGGTCGTTAGCCTGAGAACTACTTAAGCTAAACCTCATCCCCTAAACCTCCAACGTGGAGGTATGTTAACAGTGACCAGGTCCCTGGCACCAAACTTTAAGGTTTTCTTCAAACCCTAACCCACTTGGAAAGACCCCAACTCCCCTGCATGTTGCACCTTCAGTGGAATCCTCTCCAACAACAGTGCCATTTTAACTAAAGAACGTCCCTGGCACCAAACTTAAAGGTTTTCTTCAAACCCTAACCCACTTGGAAAGACCACAACTCCCCTGCATGTTGCACCTTCAGTGGAATCCAATCCAATAACAGTACCATTTTAACTAAAGAACGTCCCTGGCACCAAACTTTAAGGTTTTGTTCAAACCCTAACCCACTTGGAAAGACCACAACTCCCCTGCATGTTCCATTTTCATTGGAATCCTCTCCAACAACAGTGCCATTTTAACAAAAGAACATCCCTGGCACCAAACTTTAAGGTTTTCTTCAAACCCTAACCCACTTGGAAAGACCACAACTCCCCTGCATGTTGCACCTTCAGTGGAATCCTCTCCAACAACAGTGCCATTTTAACTAAAGAACGTCCCTGGCACCAAACTTTAAGGCTTTCTTCAAACCCTAACCCACTTGGAAAGACCATAACTCCCCTGCATGTTGCATTTTCATTGGAATCCTCTCCAACAACAGTGCCATTTTAGCTAAAGAACATCCCTGGCACCAAACTTTAAGGTTTTCTTCAAACCCTAACCAACTTGGAAAGACCACAACTCCCCTGTGTGTTGCACTTTAAGTGGAATTCTCTCCAACAACAGTGCCATTTTAACTAAAGAATGTCCCTGGCACCAAACTTTAAGGTTTTCTTCAAACCCTAACCCACTTGGAAAGATCACAACTCCCCTGCGTGTTGCACCTTTAGTGGAATCCTCTCCAACAACAGTGCCATTTTAACTAAAGAACATCCCTGGCACCAAACTTTAAGGTTTTCTTCAAACCCTAACCCACTTGGAAAGACCACAACTCCCCTGTGTGTTGCACCTTCAGTGGAATCCTCTCCAACAACAGTGCCATTTTAACTAAAGAATGTATGTGTTATATATATCATCTACTTAGTCCTACTTAGCCTACTTATGTGACATTCTGTTGAGCGAACCTGGTCAGCTTAATCACATCTCTGGAAGCCCCATCCCTCTTACCAAACACTACAACCTTCTAGTGTCCCACCAACCCCCTTCTCACTTGCTCAGTCACTCTCGCTGTCTCTCACTCTCCCTATCTCCACTTAAAAGTATCTCTCTCTGCTATCACCCAATGTCCACTTACCAGTCGCTACTAGTCTAACCACCTTCTCAGTCCCCTTTTCATACCTCATCCTCACACTGGTTTCCTCTATTAACTTGGCCATCTTTCACATAACCCTAGCCTACCACCACCACTCTCCCAAAACTGTACCCCCCACTCACCTGTCTAGCCTAACTCTCAGCCCAGTAAATACACTTTCCCTCCTGTATCCTGTTACCAGCTCTAAGACTGTATATCTATTTAAATAGACATGCAAATATACCTAGCACTAACTCTGTCCCCATCTCAGTGCCTGTTAGCTCTCAGCCCTAGGGCTGTCTAATTCCCCTTCAGAGATTTGTGCATAAAATGAATCATACTACAGTGAAGCCATATGTCTCCTCTGTCTTCACAACTTACTCTGATTGTTTCTGTGGAAGGTGGGCCTCTTCCAACCTGGTGTAGCCCTGCTCCGCTCGCCCATGCTAACGCTCGGGCTCACTCCGCTCCCCTACCCTACTCCGTTTTCCACCCACTCCTAGATCACTGTAACTTATACCTAACTACCACACCCACTACTAATTACCTCACTACCCAATTAACCTATCAACCTAATTGAAAACTAGACACCACACCCCCTAACAAACTTTACACTTCCACATCAATCAACTACTACATAACCTGTTTACACCACACCCTAACTTATTCACCCCATTTCCCTCACCCAACACAAAGAAACCAGCTATACCTTAACAACTCTCTCTCCATAATGATTGAGATGATGCCCATATCACATTAAAAACCTACTCCTAAAAGTATTACTCTATCCAGCTATTATTCTTCCCCTACTCCTTCTCTCCATCATCTCTTCCTACAACTACCAACTTCAACTCAACAATCTGTTTCCTTGGCAGACTACATCCATAACTAACCACAATCACTTAAAATGTTTTACAATTACACCAACCGACATTAATACCTATAAGACACTCACATATTGTCATAATAATCTAACACCAAAAATTAATCCTCTCGGTTCTCACAAACAAAACAAAATACGGCACAAATTATCCAAACTCTATCTACACCTCCTACTCACACTGACCTGCTGTGGTGACATGCACCCCAACCCTGGACCCACTCATACTACTACTACAAACCCAAACACAATTAACTCTATCTATAACAGACCCACCTCATCTCTCCTCTTCCTAAACATAAACATAAGAAGTATACTAAACAAAATCCAGGACCTTCATGCCCTACTAGCCTTACATAAAGCAGATATAGTCATATTGACAAAAACCTGGCTTAAACCTGAACATAGCAGTAATGAAATCATAGCCCCAGGCTATAATATAATAAGGCAGGATAGAGTAGAGAAAAAAGGTGGAGGGGTAGCAATCCTATTTCAAAACCATCTCCCTCTGGAACAGCTTGACTGTGATACCCAGGAACTGAAGGATATAGAACTGATCATGGCAAAATTTAAACTAACCTCTTACAAACAAATAGTAATTGCAGGAGCCTACCACCCTCCAGGCAATAACATCAACATAACAGAAAACCTACTTAACTGGACCTCAAGCTCCCTTCCTCATAAAACTATAATACTAGGAGACTTTAACATAGATTGGTTCAAATGCTCTAACCATAACCCCTCTACCCACATCAACCTCCACAGATTCACCCAAATAATATCCATTCCCACCAGAACTGACAAAGCAATTAAATGTCAATCCATCTTAGACTGGGTACTGTTATCCCATCCCTCCCTTGTACAACAGTCAGGGTGTCTCCCTGACAGTCTAAGCAATCACCAGCCAACCTATATAATTAGGAATAGATGTAACCAACACATCCACCAGCTCATCCTTAGGATCATACGCAACAAAAGGAACTTTAAAACCACAGACTTTAGTAAATCACTAAACTGCTGTGACTGGACCCCCCCTTAAACAACTACCCCTCGACGATGCTGTGCAATACTTTAACACTACCTTTCTAGAAATCTTAAACTACCACGCACCCTCTAGAACAGTAAGGATAAAAAGCAACTATGCCCCATGGCTCACAAAGAAGACTAAAAACACAATGAAAGAAATATTGTTTCAAAAGGATAAATCCCCTACACTAAGGCAAAACTACCTAGAACTTCACAATAAAGCCAAAAGACAGATTAAAGCTGGCAAAACTAACTACTATAGAAACACTCAAGATAAATATGCACATAACCCACAAAAATTCTGATCCAGCATAAATAAAATATTATACCCAGGAAAAGCCTCCACCCCAACCCCTGTACTCCCAAATAATGATACCAATATCCTCACACAATTCAAAACTTCTTCACTGAAACAATAGTAAAACTAGCAAATGCCCAACCAAACAGAAACACTCCAACAGAACTATCCACCCCATTCCATAATAATGAAAAACACACCCCTACTACCTTCCCCCTACAACCAGTCCCAACCAAGACGATCTCAAAACTCCTTCAGCGACTTAAACCAACTACCCTAGCTACTGACAAATTACCAGCAGATTTCCTTCAGATATCAGCAGAGGCCATATCCTATCCTGTATCCATCCTCATAAACAGATCTCGATCTGAACATAAAGTACCAACCTTATGGAAAACGTCACATATCATACCACTTCATAAAGGTGGTACTTTCCTAGAACTGACCAACCACCACCCAATCGCTATCCTATCCCCTCTATCCAAAATACTGCAAAGAGTTGTCCATTCCCAACTAATACATTACTTTCAACAAAACAATCTGCTATCCAAAACTCAACATGGCTTTAGACCCTCCCACAGCACCACCACTGCTCTCCTTTCATATACCAACACAGTAAACCACCACAGGAATAAAGGCTTATTTGTATCTTCCATCTTCTTAGACCTATCAAAGGCCTTTGACATGGTGATTCATAGTATGCTTCTCTAAACTCTGTCTAACCTAAATCTTTGCTCTGCCACAATAAGTTGGATTCACAGTTACTTATCTGACTGACATCAAGCAGTTTTATGGCAAGACAAACTGTCCACTCTACTGCCAGTCTCAATAGGATCCCCCCAACGATCTATCCTAGGCCCTCTACTGTTCTCTCTTTTCACTAATGATATCTTTTCAGCTCTTCCCACTGCCTCAGTAGTGCAATATGGAGATGATACCACCATTATATGTGCCGCCCCAAACATTAAAGAATTACAAACCATTACCCAGTCAGACTTCACTCTAGCTGAAACATGATTTGCCAGCATCAAACTTATTCTCAATCCCAACAAAACAAAACTGATTCTGTTCAATCCTGGAAGATCCCATCCCTCAAATGAAAGATTAACTATAAACTCCAAAAGTAATATTCAAATCACACCAACACCACACACAAAACTACTAGTTGTAGAGATCGATCACCAACTAAAATTTTATATCCATATAGCACAAACCATCAAAAAAGTCAACAAGAAACTAGGCCTACTCTATAGAAACAAACAATTCATGACCACACATACTAAAACTGCTATCGCTAGAACCCACCTGCTATCCATCCCACATTAACCAACCTGAGTCAAAAAGAACTAAACAAAATGGAATCTTGTTACAACAAGATTGCCAAATTTGTCACTGAAGCCACACATAGGTCCCACCATTGTACATCCCTAAAACAACTCAATTGGCTAGAGCTACCCCATGTACTACTACTGAATCAAATCTCAACAGCACATAAGCTTTACCATCTACCTGAAAAAACCCAGTCCTCCAGGGCATTATGCAGCCTTACACTACCTCTAGAAAACTAAGATCCAGCAACCAGAACCTAATAAAAGTAAAATAAAAGTAATCAGACACAAAAATGAAGCAGGTAAATCCCTATTTGCCTGCACAATAGCCCAGTTCTGGAATATACTTCCGAACCACATAACCTCCACGACCTCTCCAACACAATTTAAACACCTCCTAAAAACACTATTCTAATAATTGGCTATGCTCATGCTACTCCCCTGGATAATCCAGACCATGGCAAATCATTAAGATCTCCACCATTGTATGTTGAATCCTACAAAGCACTGTCAAGTTCCTTGTAGAATCAGCCTCTATAACCATAGGAATTAAGAACTGTACCTTACAAAACTGAACCCTAATAAATAGTAACCTCCTATTCTAATACTATCTCTCAAATTGTATCCTAACAATTAAACAACCCTATCAGCTCTAGGCCTATTTTCCTGATTAAAGGCCTAAAAACAAAAAAAACATTCTTTGATTGTATAGACTTAGAATCTAGCATTAATGTACATGTAACCTTTGTATTATGTTGATGTTGACCTCTGATGATGACTCAATACCCTCAGAAGACTCTGAATTATCAGATTTTCTGAACCTGTGTATGACTATTTGCTGTGTAGATTCAGAATCCTACAATGAGAACATGTAAACCTAGATATAACTTTGATGTTGACCTCTGTTGATGCTGATTACATCTGTACGAACTTGTTTAACCAACTTGTAACTTAACTAACTTGGAGTTTTTCTCCCCGGGCCTCCGCTGAAAATAGACCTGTGTCCAGTCAGACTCTCCCGGTTAACAAATGTAAAATAAATAAAAAAAATAAACCATATTTTGGTGAAAAATATATGAAAATCCCGAAGAAATCAGCTAGAAACAGCAATAAACTGAAGGTATGCCTATCTTATTCTAGTGATATTAGGTGTTAAAAAGAGATCATAGAGAAACATTGGGCAATTTTAACCACAGATAGTGAAATTACTAATATAGTGGATGTTAAACCACCATTCATTTATAAGAATATCTAAAAAGACATTTGTGTTATCCTAAACATAAACATTGTACTGTAGACAATGGACACACTGAAGCATGCGGACATTATCAGGCCTGTAAATATATAGACAATAGTGGCTTTTTTCATCACCCTGATCAGGACAAGACATATAGATTTAATGTGCATGCTACATGTGACATTCTTCATGTTGTTTATTTGGCCCACTGTATAGTTTGTCAAAAATTCTATAATGGTAAAACAGAGCATTAAAGGACAGGATCAGAGAACACTATTACCATATAGGTAAAATGATACAGTAAGTGCTTTATCTAAGCATGTTGTTGATACTGACACCACACGTTATTTTAAGTTTATGGTTATTGGATGTGTGTATGAAAGTAAAAGGAGGGTGATATTAGAAATCAGACTTAACAATTCGAGGTGAAATGGATAGTAAGAATGAGGGAGACTTTGGACATGGCCTGAATGACAGGGTTCTATTGAAACCTAAACTTAAGGCTAGAGCCTTGAATAGAAAATTAATTAATATGATGATAAATATGGATTAACTACTATTATTGTATTTATCCTTTATGACCATATATATATATATATATATATATATATATATATATATATATATATATATATATATATATATATATATACACACACACACACACACACACACACACATATATATATATATATATATATATATATATATATATATATATATATATATATATATATATATTTTATATTAAGGTATAATCTATTTTAATACATGAGACTTTTATGAAATACTGTTTTATTAAGTATTTTTATATTTTAAGTGTTTGTGTATGAATTAACAGTGTTTGCACCTTTAAAATGAACTGTGTGTTGATCATGTGACTTTGAATGAGTGTATTTAAAGGTGTGGTTATGTAGTGGTAAATTACATCTGATGAAGTAGTGAATCCTGCTTTTTTATGTGAATTAAAGACGGATTTATTTCAAGTCCTGTTGTCATCACTAGGTCCACTAGGTTTTTTGCTTGTTTTATACATATTTGTGGAAGGACCCACGTGCCTCCTCTGGTTGGTGTTTGTTTTGTTCTACTTTGTACAAAGGATTTTTTGTACCGACCAGAATAAGGAGATGGCTGAAGGAACTAATGATATTGTGGAACTGGAGTACACTCCCACAGATGGTGAAACTGAGATGGTGCATACAACAGTAAGATTTTTTAATATGCTGGAAGGACATTCGAATCCCTTGTTTTGCACTAGTGATACTAATTTGGATTCTATTGTCCCTGTGGATATTTCTGCTTTAAAGATTAAGGTTTGAGTGATTGAAAGTAGTCTTTTTAAACTTAGAAGGCTACAATATCAGAACTTTCATTTAGAAGTATGCTTAAAAGAAAAGAGTTCCACGTGGACTAAGGGTACTGCTAATGCCCACACAAGGGAATGCTGCACCATAAATTTTAATGGAATGGCAAATGGTCAGTCTGGAATTCAGCTGTAAATACATGCAATTTCTTATTAAACATTCAAAAACTGAGACTGATGAGTTATCTGGGCAAATAAAAGCTTGTATAATGGATTGCTTAACGGTTTTGATAGCGATCTGGCTGACAAGTATGTGACTGAGGGGGTTTTTTTGCTTCTCTAAACTCTGTCTAACCTAAATCTTTGCTCTGCCACAATAAGTTGGATTCACAGTTACTTATCTGACTGACATCAAGCAGTTTTATGGCAAGACAAACTGTCCACTCTACTGCCAGTCTCAATAGGATCCCCAACGATCTATCCTAGGCCCTCTACTGTTCTCTCTTTTCACTAATGATATCTTTTCAGCTCTTCCCACTGCCTCAGTAGTGCAATATGGAGATGATACCACCATTATATGTGCCGCTTCAAACATTAAAGAATTACAAACCATTACCCAGTCAGACTTCACTCTAGCTGAAACATGATTTGCCAGCATCAAACTTATTCTCAATCCCAACAAAACAAAACTGATTCTGTTCAATCCTGGAAGATCCCATCCCTCAAATGAAAGATTAACTATAAACTCCAAAAGTAATATTCAAATCACACCAACACCACACACAAAACTACTAGTTGTAGAGATCGATCACCAACTAAAATTTTATATCCATATAGCACAAACCATCAAAAAAGTCAACAAGAAACTAGGCCTACTCTATAGAAACAAACAATTCATGACCACACATACTAAAACTGCTATCGCTAGAACCCACCTGCTATCCATCCCACATTAACCAACCTGAGTCAAAAAGAACTAAACAAAATGGAATCTTGTTACAACAAGATTGCCAAATTTGTCACTGAAGCCACACATAGGTCCCACCATTGTACATCCCTAAAACAACTCAATTGGCTAGAGCTACCCCATGTACTACTACTGAATCAAATCTCAACAGCACATAAGCTTTACCATCTACCTGAAAAAACCCAGTCCTCCAGGGCATTATGCAGCCTTACACTACCTCTAGAAAACTAAGATCCAGCAACCAGAACCTAATAAAAGTAAAATAAAAGTAATCAGACACAAAAATGAAGCAGGTAAATCCCTATTTGCCTGCACAATAGCCCAGTTCTGGAATATACTTCCGAACCACATAACCTCCACGACCTCTCCAACACAATTTAAACACCTCCTAAAAAACACTATTCTAATAATTGGCTATGCTCATGCTACTCCCCTGGATAATCCAGACCATGGCAAATCATTAAGATCTCCACCATTGTATGTTGAATCCTACAAAGCACTGTCAAGTTCCTTGTAGAATCAGCCTCTATAACCATAGGAATTAAGAACTGTACCTTACAAAACTGAACCCTAATAAATAGTAACCTCCTATTCTAATACTATCTCTCAAATTGTATCCTAACAATTAAACAACCCTATCAGCTCTAGGCCTATTTTCCTGATTAAAGGCCTAAAAACAAAAAAAACATTCTTTGATTGTATAGACTTAGAATCTAGCATTAATGTACATGTAACCTTTGTATTATGTTGATGTTGACCTCTGATGATGACTCAATACCCTCAGAAGACTCTGAATTATCAGATTTTCTGAACCTGTGTATGACTATTTGCTGTGTAGATTCAGAATCCTACAATGAGAACATGTAAACCTAGATATAACTTTGATGTTGACCTCTGTTGATGCTGATTACATCTGTACGAACTTGTTTAACCAACTTGTAACTTAACTAACTTGAGTTTTTCTCCCGGCCTCCGCTGAAAATAGACCTGTGTCCAGTCAGACTCTCCCGGTTAACAAATGTAAAATAAATAAAAAAAATAAACCATATTTTGGTGAAAAATATATGAAAATCCCGAAGAAATCAGCTAGAAACAGCAATAAACTGAAGGTATGCCTATCTTATTCTAGTGATATTAGGTGTTAAAAAGAGATCATAGAGAAACATTGGGCAATTTTAACCACAGATAGTGAAATTACTAATATAGTGGATGTTAAACCACCATTCATTTATAAGAATATCTAAAAAGACATTTGTGTTATCCTAAACATAAACATTGTACTGTAGACAATGGACACACTGAAGCATGCGGACATTATCAGGCCTGTAAATATATAGACAATAGTGGCTTTTTTCATCACCCTGATCAGGACAAGACATATAGATTTAATGTGCATGCTACATGTGACATTCTTCATGTTGTTTATTTGGCCCACTGTATAGTTTGTCAAAAATTCTATAATGGTAAAACAGAGCATTAAAGGACAGGATCAGAGAACACTATTACCATATAGGTAAAATGATACAGTAAGTGCTTTATCTAAGCATGTTGTTGATACTGACACCACACGTTATTTTAAGTTTATGGTTATTGGATGTGTGTATGAAAGTAGAAGGAGGGGTGATATTAGAAATCAGACTTAACAATTCGAGGTGAAATGGATAGTAAGAATGAGGGGAGACTTTGGACATGGCCTGAATGACAGGGTTCTATTGAAACCTAAACTTAAGGCTAGAGCCTTGAATAGAAAATTAATTAATATGATGATAAATATGGATTAACTACTATTATTGTATTTATCCTTTATGACCATATATATATATATATATATATATATATATATATATATATATATATATATATATATATATATATACACACACACACACACACACACACACACACATATATATATATATATATATATATATATATATATATATATATATATATATATATATATTTTATATTAAGGTATAATCTATTTTAATACATGAGACTTTTATGAAATACTGTTTTATTAAGTATTTTTATATTTTAAGTGTTTGTGTATGAATTAACAGTGTTTGCACCTTTAAAATGAACTGTGTGTTGATCATGTGACTTTGAATCTGTGTATTTATAGGTGTGGTTTTGTAGTGGTAAATTACATCTGATGAAGTAGTGAATCCTGCTTTTATGTGAATTAAAGACGGATTTATTTCAAGTCCTGTTGTCATCACTAGGTCCACTAGGTTTTTTGCTTGTTTTATACATATTTGTGGAAGGACCCACGTGCCTCCTCTGGTTGGTGTTTGTTTTGTTCTACTTTGTACAAAGGATTTTTGTACCGACCAGAATAAGGAGATGGCTGAAGGAACTAATGATATTGTGGAACTGAGTACACTCCCACAGATGGTGAAACTGAGATGGTGCATACAACAGTAAGATTTTTTAATATGCTGGAAGGACATTCGAATCCCTTGTTTTGCACTAGTGATACTAATTTGGATTCTATTGTCCCTGTGGATATTTCTGCTTTAAAGATTAAGGTTTGAGTGATTGAAAGTAGTCTTTTTAAACTTAGAAGGCTACAATATCAGAACTTTCATTTAGAAGTATGCTTAAAAGAAAAGAGTTCCACGTGGACTAAGGGTACTGCTAATGCCCACACAAGGGAATGCTGCACCATAAATTTTAATGGAATGGCAAATGGTCAGTCTGGAATTCAGCTGTAAATACATGCAATTTCTTATTAAACATTCAAAAACTGAGACTGATGAGTTATCTGGGCAAATAAAAGCTTGTATAATGGATTGCTTAACGGTTTTGATAGCGATCTGGCTGACAAGTATGTGACTGAGATTATGGATTCTGTGTCTGCTTATGAACGTAGGCTATGTTGAATAAAGTTTAAGAAATTAAGCAGAGACAGGACAAATTTTTATAATGGTAATGTCCTTACTTGACCCAGTACTGTGCATTTGAATTCGGAAAAAAATTAGTCTGTCCAGAAATTACCTGCGCAAGTGAACAGTGTTGAGCCCGCCCCGATGAGTGAACCTAGCAATCAGGATAGAGATTCTGCATTACAGTTGGCCAATTCTGATTCAATGATGACGTCAGTTCTTCAGACTGGAACAAGGAAAAAGATGTTCCAGGTTATGGCGCAAGTGCATTGACCCAATGAGACTGGGAGAACGCCGAAGACTACAACGGGCTGTGTGTCAGCTTCAGCAAGTTCAACTCAAGTAACAGGTCCTTTTTTTTACAATGACAATGGAAGTTTCCTTTGCCAATAAAGACCATATCAAGAGACCGGTTGAGGTCCGCTCATGAAGCAGAACTCTGACAAAGAGGAAACCAGAAGAAGAAGCTACGGGCACACCAACAATAAAGAGATTTTTGAACAGGGCACAGATAAACTGATATAGAACTTGTCCAGTCATACTTTATCGGCTGCTGAAAGCATGTTGTCAAGAGGTTTATCTTTTATTCCTACGCAAAGACAAGACTTTGCTGAGGTAATACTTGATTTCAAAATGTTTATTAGAAATGTCCTACTTAAATTGTGTTTCAAGAATAATGCGAATGATACTGGGAGAAATTTATTTAGTAAACCTAGTACCTTTATGCCTAACCCTACCCTTTGGTCACAGCATTTGAAAAACTATGCACTGATGATTTTTATAAGATATATATTTCTGATTCAGTTAAAAACAGTTATGGTGGTAAATTTTATCTAACCAAAATCGAATATCAAGCATTAAATAACCTACAAAGTAATTGTCAGTTAACTATTAGACCTGCTGATAAGGGTGGACCGATTGTGATTTTTGGTACTAGTACATATAATAATGCAATGGAGTTAATGTTAATGGACAAATGCTTTTATATAAGAATTAATATTGAACAAGTTGATTCTATGATTAAGAAAGTTAACTGTACTTTTGTGAAGTTATTAGATGAATGTATTATTGATAGAAATTTGTTTAATTATCTGACTGTGAAGGATGCATTAATACCTGTCATTCAAGGCCTGCCCAAAATACATAAGGATTCTAGGACCCCCCCCCCACTTTCGCCCAATTATTGCAGGAAGAAACTGGTACATGGAATCAGCCTCCATTTATGTAGAAAAACAACTTAGAGCTGTGTTAAATGCATGTCCCCACATTCTCAGAGATACATAACATTTCCTTAATGATTTGTTTTCTTTTCTAAAAACGTATGTAAATAGGAATGAACTGTATTTAGTGACATTAGATGTTACTTCAGTATTTACGGCCATTCCAATTGATGAAGGCCTGTTGAGTGTCAGGCAATTTATGGAAGAGTATACAGATTTTGACAGTTTAAAATTTAGTTCAATCTGTTTATTATTGGAATGTATTTGGAATAACAATGTGTTTATGTTTGGTGAGCATTATTACTGGCAGAAACATTGCGTAGCTATGGGCACTTCATGTGCCAATAGCTATGCCAATGCAGTGATGGCTATTTGGGAACAATGTTTTGTTTGTGATGGACCTTATAAAACACATGTTATTTTTTACCATCGGTTTGTGGATGACCTTTCCCTTCTTTGGGAAGGTCCCCCACAGACCTTGCTTGATTTTATCATGTATATTAATGAGATTACTTCATATTTAAGGTTCTCTTATAATATTTCTGCTAGTTCTGTTGAATTTTTGGATGTGAAGGTAATGTGATATTAATGGATGCATCAATACTGAGTTATATAGGAAATCTTGGCACTGTGATCACCTCTTGTATAAAGAAAGCATGCATCCACCGCATGTCTTTAGTAGTGTTGTTAGGAGTCAAGCGTATAGGGCATCCAGACTGAGTGTTAAAGAGTCTGATTTTAAGAAACAGGCAGATATATTGAGAAGTGCATTTGCATCAAGGGGATATAAACATGAAGAAATCTCTGAAAATATTAATAAGGTAGTTAGCCTAAGAGATACTCAAGCTAAACCATATTTTGATAAAAAATATATGAAAAGCCCAAAGAATTCAGCTAGAAACGACAATAAACTGAAGGTATGCCTATCTTATTTGAGTGACATTAGGTGTTACAAAGAGATCATAAAGAAACATTGGACGATTTTAACCACAGATAGTGAAATTACTAATATAGTGGATGTTAAACCAACATTCATTTATAAGAATATGTGTTCTCTAAAAAGACGTTTGTCTTATCCTAAACATGAACATTGTACTGTAGACAATGGACATACTGAAGCATGCGGACATTGTCAGGCCTGTAAATATACTGGTGCCAGAGCCATGGCCTGAAGTTAAATGCCAAAAAATGCATAGTCATACCCTTCGGGAAAAACAAGGTTACCCCTAGCTACCATATAGGTGGCAATCCACTGAGCACAGAAAAAGTCATCAAGGATCTGGGGACCCAAGTTGACAGTAGCCTTTCGTTTGACACTCATGTTGCTAAAGTAGTTAGGAAAACCTTCTATATCGCCCACCTGATCATGAAGGGATTCACATCTAGATCAAGGGAGGTCATCGTCCCCCTGTACTCATCACTCATTAGACCTATGATTGAGTACAATGCCCCGTTTGGAATGTATCTGACCAGACACCTACTGCAGCTTGAAAGGCCCCAAAAGTTCCTCACCAAAAGGATAAAGGGTCTCAAAAATATGTCTTATGCTGCCCGACTGAAAGAACTCCAGCTCTATTCAGTCTCATACCGCTTGCTCAGAGGTGACCTGTGCCTGACATATAAGGCCATGTCAAACCCAGATTTGATGAATATGCTTCACCTCAAAAAATCTAGATCCCTCAGAACCACAAGGGCGGGAGACTTAAACCTTGACACGGTTATAAATAGAACGTGCTGGAGGGACAGATTCATCACCCAGAGACTCCCTATGCTGTGGAACAAAATCCCGGTACATGTGAGGCAGAGCACCTCGCTGGCCTTGTTCAAGAGGAATCTTGACCAATGGATGGGAGATCGCAGATATACCCCAGGGATTACTTCAGTGTCACTGCTTGACAGAGGCACAGAAAAATGATAGGCATAGTTTTTATTCAAACTAAAGGGGTGGTGAAAGCCACATAACTATGGGCTAGGCTTATAAATGCCCTTGGGCAGATGGCCTAGTATGAACCTATGAACCTATGAACCTATAGACAATAGTGGCTTTTTTCATCACCCTGATCAGGGCAAGACATATAGATTTAATGTGCATGCTACATATGACATTCTTCATGTTGTTTATTTGGCCCACTGTATAGTTTGTCAAAAATTCTATATTGGTAAAACAGAATGAACAATTGGAGGCGAAATAGATAGTGAGAATGAGGGGAGACTTTGGACATGGCCTGAATGACAGGGTTCCATTAAAACCTAAACTCAAGGCTAGACTTGAATAGGAAATTAATTAGTATGATGATAAATATGAATTAACTACTATTATAGTATTCGTCCTTTATGACCAGATATATATACAATGGTTTTATATGTATATATTTTTGTTTTTATATTAAGGTATAATCTAGTTTAATAAATGAGAGTTTTATGAAATACTGTTTTAGTAAGTATTTTTATATTTTAAGTGTTTGTGCATGAATTACTAGTGTTTGCACCTTTAAACGGAACTGTGTATTAATCATGTGACTTTGAATGTTTATATTTAAAGGTGTGGTTATGGAGTCATAAATTACATCTGATGAACTAGTGAATCTATGAAAGTGCTTATGCCCTGCTTTTTAATGTGAATTAAAGACGGATTTATTTCAAGTCCTGTTGTCATCACTGGGTCCACTTGGGTTTTTGTTTAGATGTTTCCTATATGTTCTAAGGATTGCCATGAGGATGCAATTTTCCTGATGCCTGAAATTATCATTTCCCTGCCTTGATCCCTTGTTTTGCATCATTATCGCACATGAAAAAAGGCTACAATCATACACAAAAATGATTGATGTAATCATCAGTCAAGCAGTACAAGAATGCCCATGTAAGCCATTCACCTATAAAAAAGTTAACACAAAACTTATACATTTTATATATATACATGCAAAATCTCCGACCAACAACATACATTTGTGCTGTACTGATGTCTGGAGTATCATAAACACATTCACAACAGTAAAGCAATCACTTTTATTAACAAATCCTTCCCGTATCCCCTACCATTTTCATGTATTCGTAATACTGACATTTTTCATTCTAGAGCAATACTCAGAAATCTTCATGTAAAGACACATGTATGTTCTGCCAAAAAAACATCCTTACTATTTCAGTGCTTCACAATTAAAGCACATATTGTATGCACTATCACTAAATGACACCGAAGTAAATGATTTTCTTGGAGATCACAAATTATTTCTCATTGCTGCCGTAGTGATTTTCAACATACAGATGATACCTTTACACTTAGCACCATGAATTATAGTAACATGTGAGTGTGTAGGGCCACCTATAATGATAATTGTCTCCTGACTGCTTATGACCATGGCCTCAGGTTCACATAAACATGCTGTAATAAGTGGCAGAATCCACAGCAGTCCTAAGCATCCCACAGGAATGAGCAATTAGCCTCAGATATGCTTAAAGCTGAATATATTTAGAAAAAATAAAATTAAGTTGTATGTATGGCAGTTTGCACAACCATAAAGTGTATTCACTGCCCATTTAATAGCATCTGGCACACCTTCTCACCTCAAACCACTCAACACTTAATAAAAGTTGGTAATTACTCGGATAGGAATATGTACTTCTGCAACCCTCCCCTGTCCAAAAAAACAATATTAATGCTGCTCTACAGCGTGAATAAATGACATTCAGGTGTAATACTTCAAAACAGGTAGCTAAGGCAATGCACAGCAGCAGTAGCAGTTGTAAGTAAATGATGATTTGTACTGTTTTTTTATCCACTATATAAATGAAATGTGAATGCATACCTTTAAAAAAATATATGTGACAAAACATTTTTGGTTAAACCAAACCTGCCAATAATAGCAGTACTTGGTATAAATCTTTTTCTGGTTATATGGGTTTGGTTAAGGTGTTGACACACTCCAGAGGTAATGATTCTAAACCTGTGAACCACAGCCCTGCTCATACTTTCTTCATTCTGGTTCTGGCACTATAAATGATGGTACCACATGTGAAGATACAAGGCCATGCTCTAAGCTGGTCAGGCAAGAAGATTGATAATGCTTCAACATCTTAGAGAGTCATATCTGGATAAGATATGGACATACACAAGAGGAAGTGAATGAAAAACGTTGACATCTGGCAGGGTTTGGGGAGAACCTGTTGTCTCTAACAGGGATCGCCCACTTTGGCCAACTTAGTACTGTGATCTACAGAAGAACAGGACTGACCAACTGGCTGAGGGGGTTGACCACATAGTGGCAAGAAGGCCAGAATTCTATAGTAAGTATTTATTATTTGGGGTCATATTAAACATAAGTTTAAAAAATAAACTATAAAAAGATTGAATAATTGAAGGTATTTGCTAGAAGAAATATGTGTACCTGCAAAAAGGTACCTGTACTGTTGTTATAATAATATTTATTTATTTATTAAAATTATTAGTGTATAGTTTAGGAAATACAAGTATATATATTTTATATAATCAATAGTCAAAGGATATTTTGATATCGTTTTTTAAAAAAACTTTTTTGGGTTTATAATATGTATTCTGTAATGTTGCTTACATCATATTTATAAGCCTTCATCCGCCTTCAAGATTCCACGTGCAATAAGTTTTATGTATATCAGACATAATAGAAGTTTTTATAAAATGGGTATTTTTATGTATTTTTTAAATTAATAGTATGTAATTAATGACATTATAACTTGTAGTATATGTGTATGTCTGAAGCATTTTTACGCGAAGTGTAAAAATATTTATATGCAATTCCATTTTAAGTAATTTTAACAGATATTGCATACACAAAGGGTTATCCAGAATTGGCTTTAATTAAGTAAATTATCGATTTATTACTATGGAAAATATTTAATTAATGATTGTTTAATTAAGAGTATATAAACAGAACATTGGTATTAACATGAGATTCTGATGAAGTCTCACGAGAAGAGACAAAAGCGCGCTCAATTTGGTTTATGTGTGTTATAATAAAGACTTTTGGATTACTGCAACTACTATCGTTCAGTTCGTTCATATTTTAATTGTTGGTGGAGGACAGCCTTTATTGTACCTAACAGTGGAGGATTTTTCTTGTTGTGTATTTTGGGTCTGGTACTGGATTCGCCAGTACCTTGTATTTCATGTGGTTACTAGTTGTTGCTGTCTGGCTACGAGGAGTCCCCAAGATGAATGATCAATCACTTTTGAGCGAATTGATTAAAGTCATTCAAACCCATTCACAAAATGTTTCAAACTCAGCTGATGTTTTAAACCCAACACAGGGATCGGATACGAATGCTACAATTCCATGTGCACAATTAGTAGTCAAGGCAACGCTGACAAGGAAGTGACGTCGACAAAGCAAAAGGAAGGCGGAAACCATAACAACAGGAATATGAGTGAGGGTGAACGATCGCATGGTCCAGCGACTAACGGAGGTATTTCAGGATCAACTAGAATGGCCAATTTACATTTCGATCACCATTCACACCCTGGTAGGGGGTTGGACATTTATCGTGACATTAATTTCGAAGAATGGCTTGACAAAACATTTTCGGCGGTGAATGAAGAAGGCAAAAGGAGGGTACCTACCAATACTGGTTTTAAAGACAAATGTAGACAATTTCAAAACCAGCTTACCAGGTATAAAAATTTAAGCTAGGACAATTTTTATTTGACCAAATGTATTGAACAAAGAATAGTGCCTAAGGGCCTAAGACTGAACAAATTTCCCAACAATGCTGTGAATGATATGGAATTTTTTAAAATTATTACTAATATATTTAATGAATGTGGGTTAGCGATCTTGAAGGCTATGATAGAAAACAATGTAAAATATATGGAGGTATGTAAGAAAGATATTGATATATTGAGAAAAGAAATTACTTAATGATTTACTATTTACAGTTACTGAGTATAAGAATATTTTTGTAAAACGTTACAGGATGTTGACATGACTAATGGAAAAATTACAAAAAGGAAAATGGCAAAGTTAGAACGTGATATAGGGATTATAAAGAAGGAACGGCTTATGTAGTCCACAATTCAAGAAGGTACAATGGGGCAGGACAACATTATAATCAGATGGAATATAGGAAGAATGAAATGAGTTCATATAATAGATCAGTACAAACGGATGACAATAACACTGATTATCAGATGGAATGTGCAGAATTTAGGGAATCAGTGGACCCTTTAGGAGAAAGACAGGAGGTAAGGAGGTCCAAGAGAATCAGGAATCGGAATTGCCAGCAATCATATGCGGAAGTAACTTGGAATCAAGTAGGAAGATACAAGGGAAGAGGATGGGACAGGAGATGAATATTACATTACACACATCAACCCCAGTTAAAACGTATGAAAACAAATTATGTACATTATCTTTGGTTACGGATAAGACTAGTCCATTAGCAAACAGACTATTCTTGACAGACGAAGTAGATCAAGAGGTGATAGATGAAGAAATATTATGTGACAATTATACAAATATAATACATACTTGTAACAATTTTAATATATTTAATTACGGATTCAAAGATGGCTGCCGTTCTATAAGCACTGCAGTACTTCAGCTCTTCAAATACCTGAGAAAAAAATCAACCCTGTGGAGTTATACTTAGAGTTAAGATACTAATTGACAGCAATTACTAATCTACCAGAAGTCACTTTTGTTTCTGAGGAAAGAAAATTGGAAAAAATATTTGCTAGTAGCAGGATTGGATCTGATTGTCAGGTTGACTCTGAACAGAGCACTGAACAAAGGACTGACTTATCTCACTGCTGTAACTTTTCCTTGGGAAATAAATCTATTTGCAGAGTTTCAAAATGTCTAAAGAGGACAAAAATATGGAAACTACAACTACCAAAACTAAGCTGTCCCAGTTTTGCAATCGCCAGAGAAAGAATCTTTCCATAAGAGACAGAAAACTTTTAAACAACAAGAGACTGCAAAAACAGGAACAGCAACAAAATCTGATCAACAGGTCACAATGGAGGAAATCAAATCAGCATTGCTACCCACACAGGATGCTTTAAATGAGCTAACAGCTCAAGCAGCTTACATTTAGTGACACATGTAACGGATTCTCGAAGAATGGAGAAAGCAGAAACTAGAATAGCTGCAAATGAAGACAACATAATAATGCTTACTAAAAGAACAGAGACGCATGGGCAGACATCTCAATCGATGCAAAACAAAATTCTGGACTTGGAAGCAAGATCCTAGACGCCCCTTAACAATATAATAATCAGAGGGATTCCTTGAATCCATTCAATATAATGATCTGATTACTTCTATCACACAAATAGTCGAAATTCTGCTCAAGGACTCTGAGGAGGTTAAACAGATGGTCATAGAAAGGGCTCATAGAGCATACAGAGAATCACTGAAGCTTCAAATATACCCAGACCTGTTTTATGTTAAAATATTGAACTATCAAGACATAAGCAAAATACTGTTAACTATAAAAAACTGGTGGATTTATAATGTGGAAAACAATAAAATGTCGATATCACAGGATTTACCAACACAAATAAGGGAATGTAGACAAATGCTGGCTCCATATTGTAAGTTTCTGATTGACAAAAAATATCAGATTTCAAATGAAATATCCCAATAACTCTAATTTTTACTCGTGGATGGCATTAAATACTCTGTAAGCACAAAAAGAAGCCAAGACCTACTTTTTTTTTTTGGAAGAGCTTTTTAGACTCTGCCATCTTCAGAAATGTAAACAGTCCATCTGGCTTTCTTGCAACACTCAGAGAGAGAATGGGATTCTCTATTTCACGACTTAATGCATCCGAGGGCTTCAAAATCCTTTGTCTGCTCTGTTTCTTGTTCCGAGGCCTGATGATTCATCTTCTTATCTTCTTATTTAAGTAGTTCCAGCTGCAACCACCTAAGAAGTTCCCACGAGAAGCTTTATGGCATGGCTGTAGTGAAGCGTTTGTGTAATCCACTCCAGCAAACAGGAAATGTATTGGAGGAAACCAGAGGGACACGTTTTTACTGTGGGCGCAACCAGGAGGTCCGTTAAATTTGGTCCCCGTCCGCGGCGCGAAGGAAAGGACTTTAGACTGTTTTTACAGTTTTACTACCTGGGAAGTGAAGAAGATCTCCTGGAAAGAAAGGATTAAACGAAGCCTTTTGGACTTAATTTGAAGAAAAAAACGACTGTAAGATGTTGGTTGAATTTTTGAGTGTTGCAGGTAAATGCTGTGGAAATGTGTATTGAGCATTAGAGAAGGAGAGACTCAAAATGTATAATGGCAGAATAGAGGTACTGTAACTTCTTATTTTTTTTTATTCTCTTTTCTTCTCTTTTCTTTTTTTCTTTTTCTTGTCTCAATGAGGTAGATTAACAGGTTAAAAATATTGTGCAGTTAATAATAAAAAGATTATATAGGTAGTTGCTTTTAAATGTGTAATACAAAGCTTATTTTCCTTTTTGTTCTTCAACACTGCTGTGCTGTGCTCTTTTTATGCTCTTTTTTTTAACCCTTTTGTTTCCTCTCTCTGATATAAATGCTCATCACAAGTGAAAATGACATTTTGTTTTACTGTGAACTGCGGTGATTTTTTATTATTAATATGTTAGTATGTTAGTTGGCATGTGGAGGAATAATGTAGATTAAAAATAATTAAGATCATTTAATTCAGTAAATGCAGGTGTTGAAATGTTAAATAATTATGTCCTAT
Organism: Protopterus annectens; assembly: GCF_019279795.1. NCBI lineage: Eukaryota > Metazoa > Chordata > Ceratodontiformes > Protopteridae > Protopterus > Protopterus annectens. The sequence continues at coordinate 1,911,240,974 of NC_056725.1, forward strand.
CTATGTTAACTAATATTTAATTCTGTTTAGATCATGAAAACAAAATGTTACATGTTATTGCTGCTTATAAGATTAAATTGAATTGAAATTTTTATTAGAATTTCATGGTGCAATTAGTTCATTTGAATATCCAAAATATGATCAGGCTATAGTTACTTATAGTAGTGTTTAGTAAGGAATGTCAGAATTAGGCTTTGTAGGCAGTAGTAGTAGTTATTGTAGGTTTTGCATGGCGTTTTGTGTTAAATAATAGAATTAGTAGGTTAGTTACTCAAGATGGTTTCCAGTAATGAAAAACCTATGTTCATCCCCTGGTCGAAGGAATGAGTGGGTGGAAGCACTGGGTAGGGATGGGATAGCAGTTTGCTTCAAATATTTGTTGATCAACCAACTTAGCATATATTTATTCTAAGGTTGCTTAAAAGATTGACATCGATGTACATTTCTAAGGATTTTTAAATGTGGATAATAGGAATCTTGGAATGTCAAAAGGACTCCAGAACATGAAAAAAGCTGTTCTTTCACTTGTTCCTCAAATCATCAGCAGGTTGTATTTTATTACAAGAAACACATATGACCTAATGACCAGTGGGTGTCAGTGAAAGATAAGAAATGGGTTAGGAAGATTTGTGATTGGAAGGAACTCTGAACAGTGCAGGGTGTAGAAATTATAATTAGAATCACTTTCAAGGAGATATTTTGGATATGAAAACAGATCAGGAGGGTAGATGGGTTTGGTACTTCTCACATCCCAATGGTATGATGATAAACCTATAGTACTAGTTTGTATATATGCCCCAATGTTAACCAACATCATTTCATAACTAATTTATTCCATTTATAGTCATATAATAATTGCTATAGTGATGGGTGGTGACTGGAACTCTACCAAGATCCGAAATTAGACAAGTTGGGTGCTTCTAAAGCATTCAATAAACAGGCAATGGTAGCACTAGATAGATTGAGAAAATTGATTTCAAACTGTTTGACCCTTTTAAGCACACACACTCTCACAAGGAAAGCAGAAATTTTACGTTTACTCAACCTGTCATAGCAAAATGTGGTGAGGTGATTTTTCTAATTTCAGGGTACTGATCTCAGCCAACCCTAGTGTTTCTAATCCAAGCCAGACAACTCTCCAGACCATTCAAAGATAACCTTAACCTTAACCAGTATGTATGAATACTAAAAAGAGGCTTGGGGTATATAATTGGTCCTTGAATCCATACTTATTAACCAAGGAGGATATATGTGTGGAAGTTAAGGAGATTTTTTAAACAATTACCTGCAATATTTCCCAAAACAGTCACTTGATAGATATAGGAATGGGCTACAATTAAGCGCGGTTAAAGGAGGGATTATTTATTCAAAAGCTACTTATTATAAAAATTGCCAAAATAGAGGGTCTTAATTGGATTTAGAAACTAAAATTCAAGTATTGGATCAAGATCTGATGAGAACTATAATGAACAAGACGGAAACTGAGTTATTTAGGTGTCAGAAAAGAACTGTTTCTACTTCATAATAGAAAACTGTCACTTTATGAACAAAGAAATTTAGTAAAATATGCAAATCATATTCAAACCCCTTGAAAGCTTTGCTTCATTATTATCAACCAGATGGAAATCAACACGGTTAATTTCTGAAATACACTATAACAATACTACATATACTTGACAAGGCAGATATCATGAAGACCTTTGAAAAAATTTTAATCAGATTTATGGAGAGCAGCAGACACTCTTGCAAGATAAAAGAAAGAAAGATTTTTCTACGAAAATCACTTTCCCTAATATTGATAAGGATTTCCATAGAAATTTAATCAAACCCGGTTGAAGTCGAGGAGGTGTTAGAGACAATCAAGGAAATTAAAGCTTCATAAAGCCCAGGGCCAGATGGTTTGACATCAGAATTTTACAAATCCCCTTTAGTGAGATTTTGCAGTCAATGTATTGTCACAGACTTTTAATTATATTATGCGGAATGGAATTAATGATCCTCATTTTAATGCTTCAAGGACAGTTCTCATATTGAAGGAGAAAGGTGATCCCAAAATCCTGATAATTACAGGCCCATATCTCTTTTGAATATGTCGACATGAAAATCATGACATCCATTCTGGCAGTAGACTGAAAAAAGGTAGTAAACTTAACCAATATCAGAGGAACAGAAACGTGGTTTATGGATGGGAGACAGACCACGGACAATACCTGCCTTCATACCTTAATCTCTTATAGAAACACAAAAACCTGAATTTAGTATGCCCTAATAATTGATGCTCAGAGGCATTTGATAGGGTTAATTGGTTTATTTATTTGACATATTACCATATTTTAATATACCCCAGGAATTTGTTTTTCCAGCGTTAAGAATACTATATACAATAATGCATATACAAATTTATTTATAAAATCAAGAATGCTCGAATAGGATACAAATCAAAATGGTACCCGTCAGGGCTGCCCAGCTATCTCCATCTTATTTAATCTGGCTACTTGGAGCCTTATTTTTACACTAAGCAAAATGTATTTATAATTTCTCCAGTTCTGTATACCAGGATAAAGGTGGGTTGGCTGCTTAGCCAGATGAGATTTAAACATATATTGTACCACACCTGTTTCGATACTAAAAAATATTTGCTGCAATAGAATCTTTGAGAGAATTTCCAACTATAAGCTAAATTTAAAAATCTAAATATTCCGTTTAAAGACACCCACACCTTTTTTCAATGCACGCCATTGATAGGACAAATAACTTGACGGAAGAAAGGATAAAATATCACAGGGATTGCATTCTCCACTGAAAATAGAGTTTTATAAACAATGTAAAGTCAACTGCAGATCAAATAACATTGGATCTAGAAAGATGGAATAAGTTGAGATTCACCACTGATGGCAAGAGCAGCAATTATAAGAATGAATGTTCTTCCCAGAATATTTATATATTTTAGAGCTGCAAACCAAATTCTGAAAACATTTTAAAAGCGGTTTCATATAGGATTGGGAAGTTTCTGTGAGAACCCAGGAGAGCGAGAATATCATATATGAAAATTGATGGTTCCAAAAATAAGGGGGCTGGAGTTACCAGTTTTTGGAAATTTACTATTTAGTGATTTCAGGCCAATAGGATCTTAAAGGCGTCATACTTTGATAGTAGTAGTAGAAAATGGACACCCAAATGGGTGCTCCTAGCGATATAATTATATAAATTGAAGTAGATTGTCAATGTTAAAAGCTTTACCGCTTTCTAAATGATCCGAACAATGAGTAAATATAAGTTAATGGAACACATAAAGAGCTATGTAGCGGCAATTCAAACTCACTGGCTTCCTTAAACTTATTAAAATATATGATAATTATTCAACCGTTTCATGGGAACCCTAACTTAACAATTGGTAGTCAATTGATAGATTTAAAAAGAAATTCCCACTTAATTGTTAAGGAATTAACTGTACTTGATTTATATCACTTTTCTAGGGGTGGCGTTACATGATATTCTAAAAGGAAATGGAACTTCCTATTTCCTATTTAATCATAATGTAAGACAGTTGAAGGACTTAACAATAAACTATTTTAATAACTTTGGAAATGAAAGAGGAGGAGGACTTAATCACTTCTAAGTAATCTGTACAGGAACCCTGTTGCAGGATAGAAAATATATAACCGCAGCATATAAATTGATAAAAGAGAGGAAGTACAACAAATGCATTCTTTTGCTCGAGTTACTGGAGGAGAAATTGATATTGTCAGATGACAATAAGATATTGGAGGCATTCAGTGCAACATTAAAAGTCTGTATCCTTCAAAATTGATTTTTACGCGGCTGATGATTTTCAACCAGCGCGTATTATACTGCGTCTCACTCTTCACAAAATTTGATCGAGAAGAAGAATTGCCTAAATGCCCACATTGCTTAGATCAAACAATGATTTACTTCACATGTTCTGGAGTTGCAAGTGTATTTATAAATTGTGGAATTCCACTCAAGTTACAGTTACAAAAAATGGGCTACCAAACTCAACACTCTTGGGAGGTTTATGATTCTTCATATTCCCGGAGAATTTAGGAAAAATCAAAAGGATTGTAATTATGAATATTTGTTTATTAATGAAATTATATATGGCAAAAACTGGTTGAACCCAGGCCAGACGCTCATTGGGAAAAATTTAATTTGGCATTTTTGGCCCCCCCCCCCCCCCCCACCCCCCCCCCCCCCCCCCCCCCCACCCCCCCCCCCCCCCCCCCCCCCCCTCCCCCCTCCCCCCCCCCCCCCCCCCCCCCCCCCCCCCCCCCCCCCCCCCCCCCCCCCCCAAAAAAAAAAAAAAAAAAAAAAAAAAAAAAAAAAAAAAAAAAAAAAAAATCTAAAAAAAAAAAAAAAAAAAAAAAAAAAAAAAAAAAAAAAAAAAAAAAAAAATAAAAAAAAAATAAAAAAATAAAAAATAAAAAAATAAAAAAAAAGATAAAAAAAGATAAAAAATAAAAAAAAATAAAAAATAAAAAAAAAAAAAAAAAAAAAAAAAAAAAAATAAAAAAAAAAAAAAAAAAAAAAAAAAAAAAAAAAAAACAAAAAAAAAAAAAAAAAAAAAAAAAAAAAAAAAAAAAAAAAAAAAAAAAAAAAAAAAAAAAAAAAAAAAAAGCATGGAGCACAGCTAAGCTGAGTGGAGCTCAAACATACATGGCAGACAACTTCCAGAACAAAAAAAACTAAAAATTTTTTTTGGGGAAACTTTTGGATTTTAATTAAATTATTTTTGGGTTTTTATAAATTGAAATATAAGTAATAGGGTTGTAATAGACAAAAATTTTTACAATAAAAATGTTTATTGAAAAAAAAGAAGAGATAGTGTTAGACATCAAATTATTTACAAGAAAATTGAATTTAGCAGTAATATACCAAGACAATATAAGTAGTGAGAACAAAATATTGAGCAGAAGTAGTACATATAATTCCCCTTTGCAGCAGGATATACATACTTTTGAAGTGTGTACCCTCAATATGATTAGAGAGGGATACAAGAAGAGACATAGGGTAAAAGACAATCTTACAGATGAAGAAAGGAATATTTTGGAACAACTTAGTAATAACAAAAAAGTAAGAGTTATGAAACCTGACAAGGGGGGAGGGGTGGTCCTCATGGACTGTTGGGACTACACTGAGAAAATGCATAAAATTTTAGACAAGGATTGTAGGTATCGTATTATCTCCATGAATTAATTAAATATTTTATATAAAAGAATAGATTTAGTATTAGAAGACAACTTATTAAAAGGGCTTATTAATGTGGAACTATATAATTTCCTTAGAGTCCCTAAACCAGTTATACCGGAAATCTTTGGTATCCCAAAAATACACAAAGATATAGTAGATCCCCCAATGAGACCGATAGTGACATCTAGGGGATCCAAAACTCAACCCCTTGCAATATATGTTTACTTTTTTCCCATTAAATATTATTCAAAAAAACAACACATTTTTGGGGAAAAGTTAAACCCCAGGATTTAATTAATTTTGTGTAGGCACTGTGTACAGCCTACATGAAATGTATCTGTATACATGACCACGGTCCCCCCTCAGCAGCACACCATGCATATTAATGATGGTGCACTGCTGAAGGAGAGCCAAGAAACATGGATATTGAGTCAGTGTTGTCTGCTTTTTTTAGTTTTTTTTTTTTTTTTAATACATATTTGCACATCACAGTGTGGAGTGCATCAATGCCAAGCTGTTCTCACATGTAGACAGCTGACACCTGCCAGACATCTAAATATAGAAACTGGATGTAATTAATAAGCATAATGACATTTTATGTGTTTATTTTTAATTTGGCATTTGTGTGGCACAGCATGGAGCACAGCTAAGCTGAGTGGAGCTCAAACATACATGGCAGACAACTTCCAGACATCTAAAAATAGAAACTGGATGTAATTAATTATTTTGGTGTGTTTAAGCATGTTTGCATGGTGTGGCATGGTGCTCAGCACTGCTAACAGGTAGCTCAGTGGTATATGTGAAGGTATATCAGAGTTCTTAATATCCACATAGCTTAATAGGTGGAGTTATGGCTGTATGTGTAGTAGATCCAGGGTTCGAATACATGGAAGTTATAAGTTGTCTGCATTTTTGTTGCACACATTATGGACAAGATTTTAAAATAGGGCTCCACTGCACTCTGCACAACTGTGCTCAAACCTGCTTAGCACTGCATAAACATGGTAACAGCTGCCAATGTTTGCACAATGCTCAGCCTCTCTAAAACCACATTTGTGAGTGTTTGCTTGCTGCTTGGTTGGTATGCATGCTGCTAAGCAATGCAGTGCTTTTTTTAATGTTGCTTAATGACATGTAAGTGCAAGAAAACAGCCTATATATAAGTTCCTTGTAGAATCAGCCTCTATAACCATAGGAATTAAGAACGGTACCTTACAAAACTGAACCCTAATAAATAGTAACCTCCTATTCTAATACTATCTCTCAAATTGTATCCTAACAATTAAACAACCCTATCATATCTAGGCCTATTTTCCTGATTAAAGGCCTAAAAACAAAAAAAAACATTATTTGATTGTATAGACTTAGAATCTAGCATTAATGTACATGTAACCTTTGTATTATGTTGATGTTGACCTCTGATGATGACTCAATACCCTCAGAAGACTCTGAATTATCAGATTTTCTGAACCTGTGTATGACTATTTGCTGTGTAGATTCAGAATCCTACAATGAGAACATGTAAACCTAGGTATAACTTTGATGTTGACCTCTGTTGATGCTGATTACATCTGTACGAACTTGTTTAACCAACTTGTAACTTAACTAACTTGGAGTTTTTCTCCCCGGGCCAACGCTGAAAATAGACCTGTGTCCAGTCAGACTCTCCCGGTTAACAAATGTAAAATAAATAAAAAAAATAAACCATATTTTGGTGAAAAATATATGAAAAGCCCAAAGAAATCAGCTAGAAACAGCAATAAACTGAAGGTATGCCTATCTTATTCTAGTTATATTAGGTGTTAAAAAGAGATCATAGAGAAACATTGGGCAATTTTAACCACAGATAGTGAAATTACTAATATAGTGGATGTTAAACCACCATTCATTTATAAGAATATCTAAAAAGACATTTGTGTTATCCTAAACATGAACATTGTACTGTAGACAATGGACACACTGAAGCATGCGGACATTATCAGGCCTGTAAATATATAGACAATAGTGGCTTTTTTCATCACCCTGATCAGGGCAAGACATATAGATTTAATGTGCATGCTACATGTGACATTCTTCATGTTGTTTATTTGGCCCACTGTATAGTTTGTCAAAAATTCTATAATGGTAAAACAGAGCATTAAAGGACAGGATCAGAGAACACTATTACCATATAGGTAAAATGATACAGTAAGTGCTTTATCTATGCATGTTGTTGATACTGACACCACACTTTATTTTAAGTTTATGGTTATTGGATGTGTGTATGAAAGTAGAAGGAGGGGTGATATTAGAAATCAGACTTAACAATTCGAGGTGAAATGGATAGTAAGAATGAGGGGAGACTTTGGACATGGCCTGAATGACAGGGTTCTATTGAAACCTAAACTCAAGGCTAGAGCCTTGAATAGAAAATTAATTAATATGATGATAAATATGGATTAACTACTATTATTGTATTTATCCTTTATGACCATATATATATATATATATATATATATATATATATATATATATATATATATCTACACACACACACACACACACACATATATATATATATATATATATATAAAAATGTTTATATATATATATATATATATATATTTTATATTAAGGTATAATCTATTTTAATACATGAGACTTTTATGAAATACTGTTTTATTAAGTATTTTTATATTTTAAGTGTTTGTGTATGAATTAACAATGTTTGCACCTTTAAAATGAACTGTGTGTTGATCATGTGACTTTGAATGAGTGTATTTAAAGGTGTGGTTATGTAGTGGTAAATTACATCTGATGAAGTAGTGAATCCTGCTTTTTTATGTGAATTAAAGACGGATTTATTTCAAGTCCTGTTGTCATCACTGGGTCCACTAGGTTTTTTGCTTGTTTTATACATATTTGTGGAAGGACCCACGTGCCTCCTCTGGTTGGTGTTTGTTTTGTTCTACTTTGTACAAAGGATTTTTTGTACCGACCAGAATAAGGAGATGGCTGAAGGAACTAATGATATTGTGGAACTGGAGTACACTCCCACAGATGGTGAAACTGAGATGGAGCATACAACAGTAAGATTTTTTAATATGCTGGAAGGACATTCGAATCCCTTGTTTTGCACTAGTGATACTAATTTGGATTCTATTGTCCCTGTGGATATTTCTGCTTTAAAGATTAAGGTTTGAGTGATTGAAAGTAGTCTTTTTAAACTTAGAAGGCTACAATATCAGAACTTTCATTTAGAAGTATGCTTAAAAGAAAAGAGTTCCACGTGGACTAAGGGTACTGCTAATGCCCACACAAGGGAATGCTGCACCACAAATTTTAATGGAATGGCAAATGGTCAATCTGGAATTCAGCTGTAAATACATGCAATTTCTTATTAAACATTCAAAAACTGAGACTGATGAGTTATCTGGGCAAATAAAAGCTTGTATAATGGATTGCTTAACGGTTTTGATAGCGATCTGGCTGACAAGTATGTGACTGAGATTATGGATTCTGTGTCTGCTTATGAACATAGGCTATGTTGAATAAAGTTTAAGAAATTAAGCAGAGACAGGACAAATTTTTATAATGGTAATGTCCTTACTTGACCCAGTACTGTGCATTTGAATTCGGAAAAAAATGAGTCTGTCCAGAAATTACCTGCGCAAGTGAACAGTGTTGAGCCCGCCCCGATGAGTGAACCTAGCAATCAGGATAGAGATTCTGCATTACAGTTGGCCAATTCTGATTCAATGATGACGTCAGTTCTTCAGACTGGAACAAGGAAAAAGATGTTCCAGGTTATGGCGCAAGTGCATTGACCCAATGAGACTGGGAGAACGCCGAAGACTACAACGGGCTGTGTGTCAGCTTCAGCAAGTTCAACTCAAGTAACAGGTCCTTTTTTTTACAATGACAATGGAAGTTTCCTTTGCCAATAAAGACCATATCAAGAGACCGGTTGAGGTCCCGTTCATGAAGCAGAACTCTGACAAAGAGGAAACCAGAAGAAGAAGCTACGGGCACACCAACAATAAAGAGATTTTTGAACAGGGCACAGATAAACTGATATAGAACTTGTCCAGTCATACTTTATCGGCTGCTGAAAGCATGTTGTCAAGAGGTTTATCTTTTATTCCTACGCAAAGACAAGACTTTGCTGAGGTAATACTTGATTTCAAAATGTTTATTAGAAATGTCCTACTTAAATTGTGTTTCAAGAATAATGTGAATGATACTGGGAGAAATGTATTTAGTAAACCTAGTACCTTTATTCCTAACCCTACCCTTTGGTCACAGCATTTGAAAAACTATGCACTGATGATTTTTATAAGATATATATTTCTGATTCAGTTAAAAACAGTTATGGTGGTAAATTTTATCTAACCAAAATAGAATATCAAGCATTAAATAACCTACAAAGTAATTGTCAGTTAACTATTAGACCTGCTGATAAGGGTGGACCGATTGTGATTTTTGGTACTAGTACATATAATAATGCAATGGAGTTAATGTTAATGGACAAATGCTTTTATATAAGAATTAATATTGAACAAGTTGATTCTATGATTAAGAAAGTTAACTGTACTTTTGTGAAGTTATTAGATGAATGTATTATTGATAGAAATTTGTTTAATTATCTGACTGTGAAGGATGCATTAATACCTGTCATTCAAGGCCTGCCCAAAATACATAAGGATTCTAGGACCCCCCCCCCCACTTTCGCCCAGTTATTGCAGGAAGAAACTGGTACATGGAATCAGCCTCCATTTATGTAGAAAAACAACTTAGAGCTGTGTTAAATGCATGTCCCCACATTCTCAGAGATACATAACATTTCCTTAATGATTTGTTTTCTTTTCTAAAAACGTATGTAAATAGGAATGAACTGTATTTAGTGACATTAGATGTTACTTCAGTATTCTGACCATTCCAATTGATGAAGGCCTGTTGAGTGTCAGGCAATTTATGGAAGAGTATACAGATTTTGACAGTTTAAAATTTAGTTCAATCTGTTTATTATTGGAATGTATTTGGAATAACAATGTGTTTATGTTTGGTGAGCATTATTACTGGCAGAAACATTGCGTAGCTATGGGCACTTCATGTGCCAATAGCTATGCCAATGCAGTGATGGCTATTTGGGAACAATGTTTTGTTTGTGATGGACCTTATAAAACACATGTTATTTTTTACCATCGGTTTGTGGATGACCTTTCCCTTCTTTGGGAAGGTCCCCCACAGACCTTGCTTGATTTTATCATGTATATTAATGAGATTACTTCATATTTAAGGTTCTCTTATAATATTTCTGCTAGTTCTGTTGAATTTTTGGATGTGAAGGTAATGTGATATTAATGGATGCATCAATACTGAGTTATATAGGAAATCTTGGCACTGTAATCACCTCTTGTATAAAGAAAGCATGCATCCACCACGTCTCTAGTAGTGCTGTTAGGAGTCAAGCATATAGGGCATCCAGACTGAGTGTTAAAGAGTCTGATTTTAAGAAACAGGCAGCTATATTGAGAAGTGCATTTGCATCAAGGGGATATAAACATGAAGAAATCTCTGAAAATATTAATAAGGTAGTTAGCCTAAGAGATACTCAAGCTAAACCATATTTTGATAAAAAATATATGAAAAGCCCAAAGAATTCAGCTAGAAACGGCAATAAACTGAAGGTATGCCTATCTTATTTGAGTGACATTAGGTGTTACAAAGAGATCATAAAGAAACATTGGACAATTTTAACCACAGATAGTGAAATTACTAATATAGTGGATGTTAAACCAACATTCATTTATAAGAATATGTGTTCTCTAAAAAGACGTTTGTGTTATCCTAAACATGAACATTGTACTGTAGACAATGGACATACTGAAGCATGCGGACATTGTCAGGCCTGTAAATATACTGGTGCCAGAGCCATGGCCTGAAGTTAAATGCCAAAAAATGCATAGTCATACCCTTCGGGAAAAACAAGGTTACCCCTAGCTACCATATAGGTGGCAATCCACTGAGCACAGAAAAAGTCATCAGGGATCTGGGGACCCAAGTTGACAGTAGCCTTTCGTTTGACACTCATGTTGCTAAAGTAGTTAGGAAAACCTTCTATATCGCCCACCTGATCATGAAGGGATTCACATCTAGATCAAGGGAGGTCATCGTCCCCCTGTACTCATCACTCATTAGACCTATGATTGAGTACAATGCCCCGTTCGGAATGTATCTGACCAGACACCTACTGCAGCTTGAAAGGCCCCAAAAGTTCCTCACCAAAAGGATAAAGGGTCTCAAAAATATGTCTTATGCTGCCCGACTGAAAGAACTCCAGCTCTATTCAGTCTCATACCGCTTGCTCAGAGGTGACCTGTGCCTGACATATAAGGCCATGTCAAACCCAGATTTGATGAATATGCTTCACCTCAAAAATCTAGATCCCTCAGAACCACAAGGGCGGGAGACTTAAACCTTGACACGGTTATAAATAGAACGTGCTGGAGGGACAGATTCATCACCCAGAGACTCCCTATGCTGTGGAACAAAATCCCGGTACATGTGAGGCAGAGAACCTTGCTGGCCTTGTTCAAGAGGAATCTTGACCAATGGATGGGAGATCGCAGATATACCCCAGGGATTACTTCAGTGTCACTGCTTGACAGAGGCACAGAAAAATGATAGGCATAGTTTTTATTCAAACTAAAGGGGTGGCGAAAGCCACATAACTATGGGCTAGGCTTATAAATGCCCTTGGGCAGATAGCCTAGTATGAACCTATGAACCTATGAACCTATAGACAATAGTGGCTTTTTTCATCTCCCTAATCAGGGCAAGACATATAGATTTAATGTGCATGCTACATATGACATTCTTCATGTTGTTTATTTGGCCCACTGTATAGTTTGTCAAAAATTCTATATTGGTAAAACAGAATGAACAATTGGAGGCGAAATAGATAGTGAGAATGAGGGGAGACTTTGGACATGGCCTGAATGACAGGGTTCCATTAAAACCTAAACTCAAGGCTAGACTTGAATAGGAAATTAATTAGTATGATGATAAATATGAATTAACTACTATTATAGTATTCGTCCTTTATGACCAGATATATATACAATGGTTTTATATGTATATATTTTTGTTTTTATTAAGGTATAATCTAGTTTAATAAATGAGAGTTTTATGAAATACTGTTTTAGTAAGTATTTTTATATTTTAAGTGTTTGTGCATGAATTACCAGTGTTTGCACCTTTAAACGGAACTGTGTATTAATCATGTGACTTTGAATGTTTATATTTAAAGGTGTGGTTATGGAGTCATAAATTACATCTGATGAACTAGTGAATCTACGAAAGTGCTTATGCCCTGCTTTTTAATGTGAATTAAAGACGGATTTATTTCAAGTCCTGTTGTCATCACTGGGTCCACTTGGGTTTTTGTTTAGATGTTTCCTATATGTTCTAAGGATTGCCATGAGGATGCAATTTTCCTGATGCCTGAAATTATCATTTCCCTGCCTTGATCCCTTGTTTTGCATCATTATCGCACATGAAAAAAGGCTACAATCATACACAAAAATGTTTGATGTAATCATCAGTCAAGCAGTACAAAAATGCCCATGTAAGCCATTCACCTATAAAAAAGTTAACACAAAACTTATACATTTTATATATATACATGCAAAATCTCTGACCAACAACATACATTTGTGCTGTACTGATGTCTGGAGTATCATAAACACATTCACAACAGTAAAGCAATCACTTTTATTAACAAATCCTTCCCGTATCCCCTACCATTTTCATGTATTCGTAATACTGACATTTTTCATTCTTGAGCAATACTCAGAAATCTTCATGTAAAGACACATGTATGTTCTGCCAAAAAAACATCCTTACTATTTCAGTGCTTCACAATTAAAGCACATATTGTATGCACTATCACTAAATGACACCGAAGTAAATGATTTTCTTGGAGATCACAAATTATTTCTCATTGCTGCCGTAGTGATTTTCAACATACAGATGATACCTTTACACTTAGCACCATGAATTATAGTAACATGTGAGTGTGTAGGGCCACCTATACGTATAATTGTCTCCTGACTGCTTATGACCATGGCCTCAGGTTCACATAAACATGCTGTAATAAGTGGCAGAATCCACAGCAGTCCTAAGCATCCCACAGGAATGAGCAATTAGCCTCAGATATGCTTAAAGCTGAATATATTTAGAAAAAATAAAATTAAGTTGTATGTATGGCAGTTTGCACAACCATAAAGTGTATTCACTGCCCATTTAATAGCATCTGGCACACCTTCTCACCTCAAACCACTCAACACTTAATAAAAGTTGGTAATTACTCGGATAGGAATATGTACTTCTGCAACCCTCCCCTGTCCAAAAAAACAATATTAATGCTGCTCTACAGCGTGAATAAATGACATTCAGGTGTAATACTTCAAAACAGGTAGCTAAGGCAATGCACAGCAGCAGTAGCAGTTGTAAGTAAATGATGATTTGTACTGTTTTTTTATCCACTATATAAATGAAATGTGAATGCATACCTTTAAAAAAATATATGTGACAAAACATTTTTGGTTAAACCAAACCTGCCAATAATAGCAGTACTTGGTATAAATCTTTTTCTGGTTATATGGGTTTGGTTAAGGTGTTGACACACTCCAGAGGTAATGATTCTAAACCTGTGAACCACAGCCCTGCTCATACTTTCTTCATTCTGGTTCTGGCACTATAAATGATGGTACCACATGTGAAGATGCAAGGCCATGCTCTAAGCTGGGCAGGCAAGAAGATTGATAATGCTTCAACATCTTAGAGAGTCATATCTGGATAAGATATGGACATACACAAGAGGAAGTGAATGAAAAACGTTGACATCTGGCAGGGTTTGGGGAGAACCTGTTGTCTCTAACAGGGATCGCCCACTTTGGCCAACTTAGTACTGTGATCTATAGAAGAACAGGACTGACCAACTGGCTGAGGGGGTTGACCACGTAGTGGCAAGAAGGCCAGAATTCTATAGTAAGTATTTATTATTTGGGGTCATATTAAACATAAGTTTAAAAAATAAACTATAAAAAGATTGAATAATTGAAGGTATTTGCTAGAAGAAATATGTGTACCTGCAAAAAGGTACCTGTACTGTTGTTATAATAATATCTATTTATTTATTAAAATTATTAGTGTATAGTTTAGGAAATACAAGTATATATATTTTATATAATCAATAGTCAAAGGATATTTTGATATCGTTTTTTAAAAAAACTTTTTTGGGTTTATAATATGTATTCTGTAATGTTGCTTACATCATATTTATAAGCCTTCATCCGCCTTCAAGATTCCACGTGCAATAAGTTTTATGTATATCAGACATAATAGAAGTTTTTATAAAATGGGTATTTTTATGTATTTTTTAAATTAATAGTATGTAATTAATGACATTATAACTTGTAGTATATGTGTATGTCTGAAGCATTTTTACACGAAGTGTGAAAATATTTATATGCAATTCCATTTTATGTAATTTTAACAGATATTGCATACACAAAGGGTTATCCAGAATTGGCTTTAATTAAGTAAATTATCGATTTATTACTATGGAAAATATTTAATTAATGATTGTTTAATTAAGAGTATATAAACAGAACATTGGTATTAACATGAGATTCTGATGAAGTCTCACGAGAAGAGACAAAAGCGCGCTCAATTTGGTTTATGTGTGTTATAATAAAGACTTTTGGATTACTGCAACTACTATCGTTCAGTTCGTTCATATTTTAATTGTTGGTGGAGGACAGCCTTTATTGTACCTAACAGTGGAGGATTTTTCTTGTTGTGTATTTTGGGTCTGGTACTGGATTCGCCAGTACCTTGTATTTCATGTGGTTACTAGTTGTTGCTGTCTGGCTACGAGGAGTCCCCAAGATGAATGATCAATCACTTTTCAGCGAACTGATTAAAGTCATTCAAACCCATTCACAAAATGTTTCAAACTCAGCTGATGTTTTAAACCCAACACAGGGATCGGATACGAATGCTACAATTCCATGTGCACAGCGTAGTCAAGGCAACGCTGACAAGGAAGTGACGTCGACAAAGCAAAAGGAAGGCGGAAACCATAACAACAGGAATATGAGTGAGGGTGAACGATCGCATGGTCCAGCGACTAATGGAGGTATTTCAGGATCAACTAGAATGGCCAATTTACATTTCGATCACCATTCACACCCTGGTAGGGGGTTGGACATTTATCGTGACATTAATTTCGAAGAATGGCTTGACAAAACATTTTCGGCGGTGAATGAAGAAGGTGAAAGGAGGGTACCTACCAATACTGGTTTTAAAGACAAATGTAGACAATTTCAAAACCAGCTTACCAGGTATAAAAATTTAAGCTTGGACAATTTTTATTTGACCAAATGTATTGAACAAAGAATAGTGCCTAAGGGCCTAAGACTGAACAAATTTCCCAACAATGCTGTGAATGATATGGAATTTTTTAAAATTATTACTAATATATTTAATGAATGTGGGTTAGCGATCTTGAAGGCTATGATAGAAAACAATGTAAAATATATGGAGGTATGTAAGAAAGATATTGATATATTGAGAAAAGAAATTACGAATGATTTACTATTTACAGTTACTGAGTATAAGAATATTTTTTGTAAAACGTTACAGGATGTTGACATGACTAATGGAAAAAATTACAAAAGGAAAATGGCAAAGTTAGAACGTGATATAGGGGATTATAAAGAAGGAACGGCTTATGTAGTCCACAATTCAAGAAGGTACAATGGGGCAGGACAACATTATAATCAGATGGAATATAGGAAGAATGAAATGAGTTCATATAATAGATCAGTACAAATGGATGACAATAACACTGATTATCAGATGGAATGTGCAGAATTTAGGGAATCAGTGGACCCTTTAGGAGAAAGACAGGAGGTAAGGAGGTCCAAGAGAATCAGGAATCGGAATTGCCAGCAATCATATGCGGAAGTAACTTGGAATCAAGTAGGAAGATACAAGGGAAGAGGATGGGACAGGAGATGAATATTACATTACACACATCAACCCCAGTTAAAACGTATGAAAACAAATTATGTACATTATCTTTGGTTACGGATAAGACTAGTGCATTAGCAAACAGACTATTCTTGACAGACGAAGTAGATCAAGAGGTGATAGATGAAGAAATATTATGTGACATTATACAAATATAATACATACTTGTAACAATTTTAATATATTTAATTACGGATTCAAAGATGGCTGCCGTTCTATAAGCACTGCAGTACTTCAGCTCTTCAAATACCTGAGAAAAAAATCAACCCTGTGGAGTTATACTTAGAGTTAAGATACTAATTGACAGCAATTACTAATCTACCAGAAGTCACTTTTGTTTCTGAGGAAAGAAAATTGGAAAAAATATTTGCTAGTAGCAGGATTGGATCTGATTGTCAGGTTGACTCTGAACAGAGCACTGAACAAAGGACTGACTTATCTCACTGCTGTAACTTTTCCTTGGGAAATAAATCTATTTGCAGAGTTTCAAAATGTCTAAAGAGGACAAAAATATGGAAACTACAACTACCAAAACTAAGCTGTCAGTTTTGCAATCGCCAGAGAAAGAATCTTTCCATAAGAGACAGAAAACTTTTAAACAACAAGAGACTGCAAAAACAGGAACAGCAACAAAATCTGATCAACAGGTCACAATGGAGGAAATCAAATCAGCATTGCTACCCATACAGGATGCTTTAAATGAGCTAACAGCTCAAACGCTTACATTTAGTGACACATGTAACCAGATTCTCGAAAGAATGGAGAAAGCAGAAACTAGAATAGCTGCAAATGAAGACAACATAATAATGCTTACTAAAAGAACAGAGACGCATGGGGCAGACATTCAATCGATGCAAAACAAAATTCTGGACTTGGAAGCAAGATCTAGACGCAACAATATAATAATCAGAGGGATTCCTGAATCCATTCAATATAATGATCTGATTACTTCTATCACACAAATAGTCGAAATTCTGCTCAAGGACTCTGAGGAGGTTAAACAGATGGTCATAGAAAGGGCTCATAGAGCATACAGAGAATCACAAGCTTCAAATATACCCAGACCTGTTTTATGTTAAAATATTGAACTATCAAGACATAAGCAAAATACTGTTAACTATAAAAAAAACTGGTGGATTTATAATGTGGCAAAACAATAAAATCTCTATATCACAGGATTTACCAACACAAATAAGGCAATCTAGACAAATGCTGGCTCTATATTGTAAGTTTCTGATTGACAAAAATATCAGATTTCAAATGAAATATCCCAATAACCTAATTTTTACTGTGGATGGCATTAAATACTCTGTAAGCACAAAAAAAGAAGCAAGACCTACTTTTTTGAAGCTTTTTAAGGCTCTGCCATCTTCAGAAATGTAAACAGTCCATCTGGCTTTCTGCAACATCAGAGAGAATGGGATTCTCTATTTAAAACGATCCGAGGCTTCAAAATCCTTTGTCTGCTCTGTTTCTTGTTCCAGGCCTGATGATTCATCTTCTTATCTTCTTATTTCATAGTTCCAGCTGCAACACGAAGTTCCCACGAAGCTTTATGGCTGTAGTGAGCGTTTGTAATCCACGAGGCAACAGGAAATGTATTGGAGGAAGCAGAGGGACCGTTTTTACTGTGGCGCAACCAGGAGGTCCGTTCGCGAATTTGGTCCCCCGTCGCGAGCGCGAAGGAAAGGACTTAGACTGTTTTTACAGTTTTACTACCTGGGAAGTAAGAAGATCTCCTGGAAAGGTTAAACGAAGCCTTTTGGACTTAATTTGAAGAAAAAACGACTGTAAGATGTTGGTTGAAGTTAGAGTGTTGCAGGTAAATGCTGTGGAAATGTATTGAGCATTAGAGAAGGAGACTGTAATGTATAATGGCAGAATAAGGTACTGTGGCTTCTTATTTTTTTTTATTTTCTTTTTTTCTCTTTTCTTTTTTTTCTTTTTCTGTCTCAATGAGTTGATTAACAGGTTAAAATATTGTGCAGTTAATAATAAAAGATTATATAGGTAGCTGCTTTTAAATGTGTAATACAAAGCATTTTCCTTTTTTGTTCTCCTTTCTGCTGTGCTCTATTTATGCTCTTTTTTTTAACCCTTTTGTTCCTCTCTCTGATATAAATGCTCATCACAAGTGAAAATGACATTTTTGTTTTACTGTGAACTGCATTGATTTTTATTATTAATATGTTAGTATGTTAGTTGGCATGGGAGGAATAATGTAGATTAAAATAATTAGATCATTTAATTCAGTAAATGCAGGGTGTTGAGAAATGTTAAATAATTATGTCCTATCTATGTTAACTAATATTTAATTCTGTTTAGATCAACAAAACAAAATGTTACATGTTATTGCTGCTTATAAGGTTAGAGTGAATTGAAGTACATTAGAATTTCATGGTGCAATTAGTTCATTTGAATATCCAAAATATGATCAGAGCTATAGTTACTTATAGTAGTGTTTAGTAAGGAATGTCAGAATTAGGCTTTGTAGACGTAGTAGTAGTTGTTGTAGGTTTTTTGCATGGCGTTTTATTGTTAAATAATAGAATTAGTAGGTTAGTTACTCAGATGGTTTCCAGTAATGTGAAAAACCTATGTTCATCCTGGTCCGAAGGAATAGTGGGTAGGCACTGGGTAGGGATGGGATGGCAGTTTTGCTTCCAAATATTTGTTGATCAGCCAACTTATGTTATTCTAAGGTTGCTTAAAAAGATTGACATCGATGTACATTTCTAAGGATTTTTAAATGTGGATAATAGAATCTTGGAATGTCAAAGGACTCCAGAACATGAAAAAAAGAAAGCTGTTCTTTCACTTGTTCCTCAAATCATCAGCAGGTTGTATTTTATTACAAGAAACACATATGACTAATGACCAGTGGGTGTCAGTGAAAGATAAGAAATGGGTTAGGAAGATTGTGACGGTGGAAGGAACTACGAACAGTGCAGGAGTGGCAATTATAATTAAGAATCACTTTCAGGGAGATATTTTGGATATGAAAACAGATCAGGAGGGTAGATGGGGTTTGGTACTTCTCACATCCCAATGGTATGATAAACCTATAGTACTAGTTTGTATATATGCCCCCAATGTTAACCAACATCATTTCATAACTTCAATTTATTCCATTTTATAGTCATATAATAATTGCTATATAGTGATGGGTGGTGACTGGAACTCTTACCAAGATCCGAAATTAGACAAGTTGGGTGCTTCTAAAGCATTCAATAAACAGGCAATGGTAGCATTGAATGAATTGAAAATTGATTTCAAACTGTTTGACCCTTTTAAACACACACACTCACAAGGGAAAGCAGAAAATTTTACGTTTTACTCAACCTGTCATAAAATGTGGTCGAGAATTGATTTTTTTCTAATTTCAGAGGTACTGATCTCAGCCAACCCTAGTGTTTCTAATCAAGCCAGACAACTCTCAGACCATTCAAAGATAACCTTAACCTTAACCAGTAATAATATGAATACTAAGAGGCTTCGAGGGTATAATTGGTCCTTGAATCCATACTTATTAACCAAGGAGGATATATTAATGGAAGTTAAGGAGATTTTTAAACAATTACTATACAATATTTCCCAAAACAGTCACCTGATAGATATAGAATGGGCTACAATTAAAACGCAGTTAAGAGGATTATTTATTCAAAAAGCTACTTATTATAAAAAATTGCAAAATAAGTCTCAATTGGATTTAGAAACTAAAATTCAAGTATTGGATCAAGATCTGATGAGGAACTATAATGAACAGACAGAAACTGAGTTATTTAGGTGTCAGAAAAGAACTGTTTCTACTTCATAATAGAAAACTGTCACTTTATGAACAAAGAAATTTAGTAAAATATGCAAATCATATTCAAACCCCTTCGAAAGCTTTAGCTCGTATTATCAACCAGATGAAATCAACACGGTTAATTTCTGAAATACACTATAACAATACTACATATACTGACAAGGCAGATATCATGAAGACCTTTGAAAAAATTTTTAATCAGATTTATGGAGAGCAGCAGACACTCTTGCAAGATAAAGAAAGAAAAGATTTTCTACAGAAAATCACTTTCCCTAATATTGATAAGGATTTCCATAGAAATTTAATCAAACCGGTTGAAGTCGAGGAGGTGTTAGAGACAATCAAGAAATTAAAGCTTCATAAAGCCCCAGGGCCAGATGGTTTGACATCAGAATTTTACAAATCCTTTAGTGAGATTTTGATCAATGTATTGTCACAGACTTTTAATTATATTATGCGGAATGGAATTAATGATCCTCATTTTAATGCTTCAAGGACAGTTCTCATATTGAAGGAGAAAGGTGATCCCAAAAATCCTGATAATTACAGGCCCATATCTCTTTTGAATATCGACATGAAAATCATGACATCCATTCTGGCGAGTAGACTGAAAAAGGTAATAAACTTAATAATATCAGAGGAACAGGCGTGGTTTATGGATGGGAGACAGACCACGGACAATACCTTAACGCTTCATACCTTAATCTCTTATGAGAAACACAAAAACCTGAATTTGTATGCCCTAATAATTGATGCTCAGAAGGCATTTGATAGGGTTAATTTGGTTTATTTATTTGACATATTACCATATTTTAATATACCCCAGGAATTTGTTTCTACGTTAAGAATACTATACAATAATGCATATACAAATTTATTTATAAATCAAGAATGCTCGAATAGGATACAAATCAAAAATGGTACCCGTCAGGGCTGCCTATTATCTCCCATCTTATTTAATATGTACTTGGAGCCCTTATTTTTACACCTTAAGCAAAATGTATTTTATAATTCTCCAGTTCTGTATGGGATAAAGGTTGGGTTGGCTGCCTTCGCAGATGATTTAAACATATATTGTACCACACCTGTTTCCGATACTAAAAAAATATTTGCTGCAATAGGAATCTTTGAGAGAATTTCCAACTACAAGCTAAATTTAAAAAAATCTAAAATATTCCCGTTAAAGACACCCACACCTTTTTCAATGCTGCCATTGATAGGACAAGTAACGACGGAAGAAAGGATAAAATATCTGGGGATTGCATTCTCCACTGAAAATAGGGATTTTTTTATAAACAATGTAAAGTCAACTGCAGATCAAATAACATTGGATCTAGAAAGATGGAATAAGTTGAAGTTACCACTGATGGCAAGAGCAGCAATTATAAGAATGAATGTTCTTCCCAGAATGTTATATATTTTAGAGCTGCACAACTCAGAATTACGAAAACATTTTTAAACGGTTTCATATAGGATTGGGGAGATTTCTGTGGGAACCCAGGAAGACGAGAATATCATATGAAAAATTGATGGTTCCAAAAATAAGGGGGGGCTGGAGTTACCGGATTTTGAAATTTACTATTTAGTGATTCAGGCCAATAGGATCTTAAAGACGTCATACTTTGATAGTAGTAGTAGAAAATGGACACCCAAATGGGTGCTCCTAACGTATAAGTATATAAGTGAAGTGGGTGTCAATGTTAAAGCTTTACCCTTTCTAAATGATCGAACAATGAGTAAATATAAGTTAATGGAACACATAAAGAGCTATGTAACGGCAATTCAAACTCTTTTTGCTTCCTTAAACTTATTAAAATATATGATGGTATTCCAACCGTTTCATGGGAACCCTAACTTAACAATTGGTAGTCAATTGATAGATTTGAAGAAATTCCCTTTAATTAAGGAATTAACTGTACTTGATTTATATCCTTTTCTAGGGGTAGTAGTACATGATATTCTAAAAGAAATGGAACTTCCTATTTCCTATTTAATCATAGTAAGACAGTTGAAGGACTTAGCAATAAACTATTTTAATAACTTTGAAATGAAAGAGGAGGACTTAATCACTTCTCGTAATCTGTGGGAAGCCCTGTTGCAGGATAGAAAATATATAACCGCAGCATATAAATTGATAAAAGAGAGGAAGTACAACAAATGCATTCTTTTATCGAGTTACTGGAGGGAGAAATTGATATTGTCAGATGACAATAAGATATTGGAGGCATTCAGTACAACATTAAAGTCTGTATCCCTTCAAAAATTGATTTTTACGCAGCTGATGATTTTCAACAACGCATATTATACTCGTCTCACTCTTCACAAATTTGATCCGAAGAATTCGCCTAAATGCCCACATTGCTTAGATCAAAGAGCGGATTTGCTTCACATGTTCTGGAGTTGCAAGTGTATTTATAAATTGTGGAATTCACTCAAGTTACAGTTACAAAAAATGGGCTACCAAAACTCAACACTCTCTTGGGAGTTTATGATTCTTCATATTCCCCCGGAGAATTTAGGAAAATCAAAAAGGATTGTAATTATGAATATTTGTTTATTAATGAAATTATATATAGCCAAAAACTGGTTGAACCCAGGCCAGACATCGTGGGAAAATTTCAGATTGATGGCTATACAACATATCTTAGCGCATAAACTCTTAATTAGCGACCATAAGAAAAATATCAACAATATAAAAATATGGGAGCAAATTTTCAATATTGTGTTGGCGCAGAGGTGCCTATCCACTTTTCCTCGGGACGTAGAGTACAATGTAAAATCAATCTTAGATTAGATAGAAGAGGTAGAGACAATACAGTTTGTTGGCTTGATTTGTTATTGTGGGTTTTCTTTTTTTTTTTCTTTCTCTCTTTTTTTTCTCTTTTTTTGATTATTAGTACTGTACTTATGACCAATATATGAGGTTGACATATAATGTGAAGTTAACCTATGGAAGCATTTTGTAAATATTGTACATAGTGTGTGAATTTGTAATATGGTTGTGAAAAACAATAAAAAATGTTTATTGAAAAAAAAGAAGAGATAGTGTTAGACATCAAATTATTTACAAGAAAATTGAATTTAGCAGTAATATACCAAGACAATATAAGTAGTGAGAACAAAATATTGAGCAGAAGTAGTACATATAATTCCCCTTTGCAGCAGGATATACATAATTTTGAAGTGTGTACCCTCAATATGATTAGAGAGGGATACAAGAAGAGACATAGGGTAAAAGACAATCTTACAGATGAAGAAAGGAATATTTTGGAACAACTTAGTAATAACAAAAAAGTAAGAGTTATGAAACCTGACAAGGGGGGAGGGGTGGTCCTCATGGACTGTTGGGACTACACTGAGAAAATGCATAAAATTTTAGACAAGGATTGTAGGTATCATATTATCTCCATGAATTAATTAAATATTTTATATAAAAGAATAGATTTAATATTAGAAGACAACTTATTAAAAGGGCTTATTAATGTGGAACTATATAATTTCCTTAGAGTCCCTAAACCAGTTATACCGGGAATCTTTGGTATCCCAAAAATACACAAAGATATAGTAGATCCCCCAATGAGACCGATAGTGACATCTAGGGGATCCAAAACTCAACCCCTTGCAATATATGTTGACACCAAGTTAAAAAAGTTCCATTTAAAATATGAACATATTTTGATAGATTCTTGGGACTTTCTGAAGAAATTTAGTACAATACCATTTCACGAAAGTTATTTGTTCTTAACAATTGATGTAAAAGACCTATTTTCAGTAATTCCACACAAGGAAGGCATGGAATGGTTTGAGAAAATGATCATTGAATTTAACATGCTGAACCTTGATGAATTTAAATTAGTACTTGAAAATATGGAATTGGTCCTGAAATATAATTTTATTTATCTTCAGGGAGATATCTACCATCAACTTGATGGAGTTGCTATGGGTTCAGCGTGTGCTCCCATTTATGCTAATATTATAATGTTATTTTGGGAGAAAACATATATTTTTGGGTCCAATTTTCAGCAAAATATTATAAGGTATTTCCGTTTCTTGGATGATATTATTATTATATGGGATGGTTCACATGAATTAATTGAACAATTTATGAAATATTTGAATGACAGTACCAATTTTTTGAAATTTACATATGGGAGTAATAGGGATGAAATACATTATTTAGATGTTAGGATAAACAAGGATTACATTAAGAAAACATATAAATCAAATATCTTTAGATAGGAAAGTTATTCAAATTCCTACTTGCACTACCAAAGTGATCATCCTTACCACATAAGAAGAAATGTGGTAAAAGGACAAATGATTAGAGTGTCCAGGATGACAACGGATTTTGTTGACTTTATAAGAGAAGTAGATTTTGTACAAGAGATGTTTAAAGAAAGAGGATATCCTGACAATATGGTGCAAACTATTAAAAAAGAAATTATTAAGAAATGTGGTAGTAGATATGGTCCATTGTTGGTGAGTGGACAGTACCATAATAGTACTATAAATAATAGTATTAGTATATATATAATTATGGACAATGAGGAAGATACAAACAAAGATAAGAATATAATAAAAGGAAAAACAACAGTGGGAAAGGATATACCTCGATTAATTTTAACCTATTACTCTGACATAGGTTGGTTAAAAAAGTGCATTAACGGAATTTGGAATATGTTTAAAAGAGTGCCGACAAGGACAAGTATATTTCAACAGCAACTTAAATATACTTTTAGGAGAAATAGGAATTTGAAAAATATCCTGGAGAAAAAGACTGGAGAGGTAAAGGAAGGGGCATTGTTGAAAGTGGGCACACACAAATGTGGGAGGTGTGCACAATGCCCATTTATAGCCTGTAAAAAGGAAATAAATATCCCCAGCATAAAGTTTACAATTAGGAGCTATGGTTATTCGAGTTGTTATACAAGAGGTGTGGTTTATTTAGCTTATTGTCAATCATGCTGGGGATATTATATAGGTAAGACTGAAAGGCAATTGAGAACCCATATATATGAGCATATTAGGGACATAAATAAAAGGAATGAGAATAATGCACTTTTTAGACATTCAACCATTTGTCAAAATATGAATATAAAATTTTGGGTATTAGAGGAAGTGAAACAAAAAGAAAGGAGAGGTGACTGGGAAACATTCCTGGAGAATCGTGAGATGATTTGGCAGATGAGACTGGATTCTTGTGTATACCCAGGAATGAACAATCACATCTCTATTAAACCTGCTTTGAAGTTACTGTCATTAAATATAAAAAAGAATTAATAAAAATTTCATCTAAATTATGCTTTCCACCAGTTGTAATAAAACAGGATCACATGAAAAAGGCACATAGGTGTGTAAGATATATGCAGTGTCTTTATGAGATGAGAGATATATACATATATATAAATGTTCTTGCCATGAACTGTTGTGTAAAAAGGAATAATATTTTTAAATAAGCTTTTACAAGATCTATTAAATAGCTTTTTAGCAATTAGAATATTAGGTTTATGTTATTGATATATTTATATTTATTTATTTATTAAAATTATTAGTGTATAGTTTAGGAAATACAAGTATATATATTTTATATAATCAATAGTCAAAGGATATTTTGATATTGTTTTTTAAAAAAACTTTTTTGGGTTTATAATATGTATTCTGTAATGTTGCTTACATCATATTTATAAGCCTTCATCCGCCTTCAAGATTCCACGTGAAATAGGTTTTATGTATATCAGACATAATAGAAGTTTTTTTATGTATTTTTTAAATTAATAGTATGTAATTAATGACATTATAACTTGTAGTATATGTGTATGTCTGAAGAATTTTACGCGAAGTGTAAAAATATTTATATGCAATTCCATTTTAAGTAATTTTAACAGATATTGCATACACAAAGGGTTATCCAGAATTGGCTTTAATTAAGTAACTTATCGATTTATTACTATGGAAAATAGTTAATTAATGATTGTTTAATTAAGAGTATATAAACAGAACATTGGTATTAACATGAGATTCTGATGAAGTCTCACAAGAAGAGACGAAAGCGCGCTCAATCTGGTTTATGTGTGTTATAATAAAGACTTTTGGATTACTGCAACTACTATCATTCAGTTCATTCATATTTTAATTGTTGGTGGAGGACAGCCTTTATTGTACCTAACAGTGGAGGATTTTTCTTGTTGTGTATTTTGGGTCTGGTACTGGATTCGCCAGTACCTTGTATTTTGTGTTGTTATAATAATGCAAAAGAAAGCATAAGCATATCTGTACACAGTACTACATCAGTATACAAACATATGGAATGTCTTAACATAATTGTCTGTATAAATGCAAATGTAATATATGGATGTATTATTAAAATAATATATATATATATACATATATATATATATATATATATATATATATATATATATATATAGTGAGAGAGATCTGCAAATCACAGATTTGCATCTGCATTAGCATACTTATGACTACTTGCTCATGTATTTATATAGAAAGCAAAGACAATGTTTGCATTTCAACATATTTTCATTTACCACTGCATTAACTTAGGTAGTAGTTAAAATACATGCAGACAGTGTGGATAGGCCAGGAAATTATTTAGTAGTATAATTATTATAAAATATAATAATTTATTCCACAATATCAATTACACATACAAAATGGCTGAACACAGTCAGTGTCAGTGTCACCTTAGTGGAGGTTGGAGGAGGGGAGTGGGGAGTTGCAGTATCAAGTGAATTTCCAGCACATACTTTACTGCAAAATGCCCAGTGCTATACTTTTGTATATATTCTAAATCATTCCCTTATATGCTTATAATTCTTAATCAAGAAAACTGGGTCAATATCAGTTAATCACAAGCTTAATTGAGTGAATTGCTATTTGTTGAACTGACAACTGAAAGCTCAATTAAGCGTATGATCATTTAAGCAATTTTTTTCCTCAGGGAAAGGATGTGGTTGGCCCTCATCAAGAATTTGTCCTTTTTTCCCCACTTTAGTACAATCTCAGAGTTGGTATATTTAGTTGGGGGTGTGGGGGGTGCAGACCCCCACATTGGGGGTGTGGGGGCAAAGCCCCCCCCCCACTTTGCATAGATTTAGATTTTGTTTTATGTGTTACGGTTGGTAGGTGGGCAACTATTTTTTCCCTAAGAAAGTTTTCACTTAAACTGTCATTTGCTTAATTGAGCTTTCATGTAATTGGGTTCTACAAATAGCAGTTCACTCAATTAAGCTTTCGATTAAATGATATAGACCCAAGAAAACTATCAAAGCATAAACTTTTGTAGGGCTAAGGAAATGAAAACTTATGTGGCTTGCTGCATGTTTTCCCATGTGTGCACCTTCTGTCTAAACACAGTTCACAGGCTGTTGCATGCAAAGCATAATATTAAAAAAACATTCAGTCAAAAGTGTATCAATGTATTTATAACTTGCAGTATTGGGAAGACTGGTAAAGTATGAGAATTCAGATAATAACATATTTCAACAAACACATACTAAGCAAATACTGCAGTGTATAGAATGCCTTGCATATAACTACTAGTCATATAAGTAATGTTAAGGAAAAAAAGATGAACTATGGGTAAATAAGAATTATCTTATGTCTTTATAATGTCTTATAGAATTTTATAGCTGTGGAAGAATTCTCCTGTAACAGGAGACAATAGGAAAGATGAATGGTCAGACTGGTTAAAGATGCTGCTAAGCATGAATAAATTAGTAAATTGTAATGTGTATTTAACTGATTTCATATATATATATATATATATATATATATATATATATATATATATATATATATATATATATATATATGTGTGTGTGGCTCTACTTCTGTTTGTTGAAAGCTTGTTCTTTTGAAGACAGAAGTTCAACCCCATTTATGTGAAAGTGCACTTAAACAAAAGTGCACTTTCATGAATACTGGTTCACTGAACCAGTAATAAACACAAGAAAGAAACACTGCATCACCGAAGCACACTACAGTGGGGATAAGGAAATATACCTGTTTGCCCACTGTAGTGTGATCTCGAAGTTTGTATATATAAAATAGTGGGGGTGTGGGGGGCTTCCCTTGCAAAACTGGCTTTGTAGTGTTTCTTTTTTGTGTTTATTACCTGTTCGGTGAACCAGTATTCATGAATGTGCACTTTCGTTTAAGTGCACATTCGCGTAAATGGGGTCGTACTTCTGTCTTTCCAAAGAATGAGCTTTCAACAAACAGAAGTAGACCCATAGATATATATATATATATATATATATATATATATATATATATATATATATATATATATATATGTTAATAATTAATGCAAAATAGTAACTGAAGCACTAGAGTGCATTCAGTACTTTACTGTAAGCAAGAGTGAAAGATATCACGATATAAGTGCAGTATTCAGTCTTTAACTGATTTTTTAAACAAAAAACTTCTTTATTAAATTTTAATGTATGACATAGGCAGTCTTACATTTATATAAATGAAAATAAACCAGGACAACACAATCTCAGTTGCAAAAATTATACCTTACAAACCGTGCCAAAACAACTATAGCTGCAAACATTATACATCACTTTTATTATGTCCAGTCATTAGCAGTCAGCCATTACATAGCTCATTCAAATCCTGCCTTCTTTTAAATCTCATTCCTCCTCTACATGTATTGATCCCACATTTCCCATTTTTTCTATGCAATTTGCTCCTACCCTCCAAAGATCCCAGTTCCAGTTGTTTTATCTCTGTTACTATCTCTGTTACTTCTAATAAAGTTGGTTTAGACTTTGATTTCCATTTTCTAGTAATTGTTTTTTTTTTTTTTTGGCAGCCATCACAATTAGATTCAGTAGGGCCATACTATGTCTTGGCAATTCTGATTCTGTATCATAGCTCAAAAAATAATTTCCCTGTTTACTCCACTTTGCTCACCATCATTTCCAACAGTGCAAACTGCAGGGAATCTTTAAAGTCCGTCAACTCATTACACTCCCAGAAAATATGTTCCCAGTTACCTCTTTCTTCCTCATCATACCTCCAACATTTGCTGTCTACCTGAGGAAAAGTTCTTTGGAATCTGCTTGGGGTATAAAAATATCCATGTAAACACTTCCAGGCAAAGATCCTAAATCTTCTAGATATTGTTGCATACTTGTCTTTAACTGATTTTATAACATGTCAGTATTTATAAAGGCTGTTTTCAGTGTTCTATTGCAAACAAATGCATATCAGGTAGAGATATGATCATTATGTTTCTGTGGTAGAAGGTAAGATTTAAACCCACCATAACATACTACTAAATAGTGTCCTGCCAAATAAGCATAAGTACTTGCCATACAATTTCATTCAAAAATCTGCATAAGCACTTCCCGCATATTCTGTCTAACCACAATAAAGATTTAGAAAATAAAAATGCCTTTAAGTATGAAATTGAAGGTTATGTAACACAATTTATTGTGTTTATTTTCTCTTTTGTCCCCCCCAACTTTTCTGGTTTTTTTTTTTTTTTTTTTTAATTATGCATTCCTTTGTCCTTTATTGTTTTCTATCTAGCCTCTTATGTCCATTTTTTGCAGATTCAACATCCGCTGGAGTGACCTAGGCAAATCCAGGCATGTCCTTGCAGGGTGAGGAGGTGGCACTGGTTCTGCAGGCATTCCAGCACACGGCAGCCTCGCAACCCTCACTGAATGGGGGCTTTGGGTCTTAGTTGAGGACTTGCTGGAGCAGGTCAAGGTGTGTTCAAGAGACACTGTCTCAGTTGGTACCAACCACCACACCACTACAGGCCTCAACCCCCTCAACATTTGGCAGTGGAAATATTTGAGTCTCAGTGGATTGCGACTCCTTCTGGCATTTCTCAGTCCTTCTTCCCTTATCATTTCTCCTATTACTTCTTACACATTGCCCACCCACACTACACTTTTATATAAAAAGAAAAATTTAAAAAATTGTGGAGGGTCTCACCCCCATCAAAAAATGATGCTTCTCCCTCAACACAGCCCTCTTGATGTGCTCCTTCTGTGTCTCCCCTTGTTCAAAATATCTCCACTTTTCCTCTCTTTGATGAAAACATCAGGGTGCCCAAATAAGGATACCCCTATATAAAACCTATTAAACGCCTTTATTTTTTAAATGTTAATAATAAAAGCTGCTCTGTCCACCACTTGCTAAAGTGTTTCAAGTGTGACTGCACATTGCTGTGTCTCTCTGTATTATCTAAATACATATAGATACAAGGTGCAAGGTTTGATTCTCATATGGGCTAACTGGCTATGCTTAAAAATGACCCACAAATGCAGTTAGCCTAGTACTAACTTATGAACAAAGTTATATGAAGCCTATGCCTTCCATGCACTTTGTATGTACTTAATTCTTGACTTTAAGTATTTTATGATTTTTCCCCAAGTGGGCATGCTTTTCAAAATGCCATTGCTTTTACTTATTCAGTGCAAATAACCTGCACTTAGCTTATTTGCATACACCTGTAGCAATATTCCTTGTGAATAACTGCTATGTAGCTAACAACTGACAGACTATAAATACCACCTGTTATTTCCACATCATCACCCCATTCAAAATCACTTAGTATATTATTAGTAGACTATATCGATAAGAACTCAGTATCATCCCAAATATTATGGTACAGTAACATTACAATCCATCCTACAGTGCACTACTCCTCCACATTTTATACAGTGAGGCCTTACCTCTCAACTGTCCAGATTTTCACAGAAAGTCCAGATTTTTGCTTCATATTTTTGGTCTGTTCCTAATAAAATTTGTATTTTTTGGCAAATCAGAGAGAATGGAATTCACTAATGACAGACATTTTAGTTTTAGACTTAATATCCTTCTGAAATTGCATGGTAATGCAAAATCTTTTATTCTAGCAACTTTCTAAGTTTATAAGAACAATATCTTAAACTTGCTCCTATTTTGGGAACCCCAATTATTTTTGACTTTGTCCAGATTTCTCATGCTAAGATATTGAAAGGTATGAGCAAGGCAGACAGTTCTAAGCTGTATGGACTTTCTTAATAAATGTAGTTTATGTCCATTTACGAAAAGCATTAATTAAATGAGTAGCATGTCCGCAGAAAATAAATACTTAAATAAATTAGATTGTCCTGCATATTTTGTAGTCCCTCTTATACCATTAATGTCTATAAAACAAGGTAAATGCATTATTTTTTTCCATCACTTAGTAAAGTGACCCATATTTGCCATTCACCTATCCATAACTTCCTGTCATCATAAATGTTCTTAATACTATGAACAATTTCACATTTAGGCTAAAAATAATGCAAAACATCTTCTGAAAGAATGCACATCCTAAACTGTAAAACAATTTTTCAAAGTCTTTAACAGCTGAGAAAATAGAAACATTTCAAAGATATACCGTTTTGTCTTTAGCACAGTCATACATTTATTCAGAAACTCAAAAGTCACAAAGGGTAAGGTGCAAAACTTTTATTCTTCCAAATGAATACAGAAATGAATCATAAGAATGTGTAAAACTAAAAAGTGCAATAACATTGTTCCATTAAACATACCTGTTAATAATACAGTAATTTTTTGAGGAAATAAAAATAGTAGGTCATAATTTTCACCTTTCTCCATTCCACATGATGTTCTTTCTCTCTCAGTTCACATGCCTGTATAGTCATTGTGGTGGTTGGCTTAGCATATTGCTCACTATTGATGATGTTTCCTGAACAGTAAAAGTTTTTTGGAGACTTCTCCTGGCTAAGGGTGGAAAATTCTTTTTCAGTACTTTGTGGAAAGTTCCTTTCTATAGCATCAACCTAAGAAAGTGCTGTGGTATCACTCACTGTATCCTCAGAAATCATAGATCAAAATGTAGTTTCGTCCAAACCGCCATCAGCCAAATGAGTTACTTGAGTCTGAGTAGTTTGTAACTCAGATAAATTTAGAGATAATGAAGGAAGCATTTCAGTATCAGCAGTACTAATATCAGCCATAGCAGGTAATATGCTATCATCTTCTTCACGTCTGTGTTCAGAAAAAGACTCATTCTGACTCTGTATTCCAGCAGTTCCCTCTACCTGCTCCTCCATGTTGCTTCTTTCCCTGCAGCTGCTCTCTGGCTCCTCCTACAGGATAAGAGAAGGGGAAGTTCTCCTTTCCAATGTCTTAGCCAAATTCCTCCTAGTCAGTATGAGTACCACCTCAGATCTCCCCTGAAAAGAGGACACTGGCCTAGTGGTGCTAACATAGTCAACAAAGAGTAAATAAATAATAATAAATATAATAACAACCAATCTGCAGGCACAGGAACAAGATATTCATATCCATCGTTGGGGGCTTGGATTTAGGAATGGCTCTGATCTGCTTACTGACAAGCAATGATTGGTTTGGCAGCTTCATTTAAGCAGATGGTGGGAGAAGGACTCTGTTGGCAGGGCACTAGAAACAAGCAAAGGCTGGCTGCAACTGCTAATGCCACAGACAACTATGTGAATGCACCAAATTATCAAGAGTATTGCACAGACATCTCTCAGGAGGCAATGCAAATGTAAAATCCTTCAAAGTTACTTGGCTTGCCTATAAAGCTTGATCTCCTTGTGAACCCCACATATTATGTCATTCTAGGTAGATTTATTAATTGGATTAATGGGAAGAATGTTAACTACCTGTGCATAGTCTGGAAGGATCACACAAACATCATCAATAAACTGGAGCAGAACTGAAGGGCTAATACCTCATAGAAGTGTTCATTTTTCATTCTTCTGTCTGAATTCACTTCACTTGGAAGTTGTGGTGGCATTTGGCTGAAATAGAGAGAGTTATTATCTAATAGGTATTACGTAACGCTCATGAATTAGTGTCTAGTTTCCATGTATCTCTTACTTATGAAATTTGCATCTGCTCTCTAGACAAATTTCTTCTCCAAATTCTGAAGGAATTCATCAACTACAGTGTATTAGCATAGTAAGTACCCTAATATTATACTGAAACATTGTGTATACCTTAGTCAAGATGTAAAATATCATTATTAAACAACTAAATATCACCACCGCGACAACATTGTAAAACATTATATTACACAAGATCACAAAAAAATACTAAATTAATAGTTTTAAAGGGGGGTGTCACCTTGCACCTTCAGTTTGGGGGATCTACTCCCACTTTAAAGTCTCTAAATACCCTACCTCTGAGGTTGCACAAACTATGGATCTGTTAAAAACAACACAGAAAAGGCACTCAGCTTTTCCCTTTTCACTAAGTTGTGAGACCCTTAAAATATAATTGGATAGAAGTATAGTTGACATAACCAGTGCTCTGTGTTGGTATCATGAGCTAGCACCCCACCCCATCAATTTTTCAAGTGAAGAGCAAAAAAAAAAAAATCACTACATTTACTAGCACACCAACTAGATGGTCAGATCCACAACATGTTCCTTCCTACCTCCCGCCCCAGCTAATCAGTTCTTGTTTCTGTGCCCTTCCCTCAACCCTCTTTAATCACATTTTAGCTAAAAAGAAAGAAAGAAAGAAACAAACAAACAAACAAAGAAACAAAGAAACAAAGAAAGAATCAAATAATTATTTCTCTTAAACTGTAGCAAGCAGTTGCTGCACTTTATACCCTGCACACAGCACTACGGTACTCAGGTTTTAGTTAAAAAAGAAAAAAATCTTTTCTCTTTTAAAATGTAGAAAAATGTTTATTATAGTTCATACCCTGCGGAGGGTGCTACAAAAAAGATTTTGTTTTACTTTTAAACTGTAGCAAACTGCTTGCTACATTGTAGCAAGCAGTTGTAACAGTTTAGACCACATGCAGAATGCTGCTGTGCTTAAGTTTAACCACAAATGCAAACCTTTGCACCTAGACCAGTTACCCCTTTGCCCCTGCCCTAACTACACTATTGCCATTGGAACACTTGTGAAAAAGTACAGTCAGAAGTATTAAGTTGTCAGCAACATAAACAATTCACTAATACATGCATGGCAGTTTCAATATTTTTAAAGGATAACACAACAAACTAGTGTTCCCACTGCCATCATAATGATTTACTTTTTTCCCATTAAATATTATTCAAAAAAACAACACATTTTTGGGAAAAAGATAAACCCCAGGATTTAATAAATTTTGTGTAGGCACTGTGTATAGCCTGCATGGAATGTATCTGTATACATGACCACGGTTCCCCCTCAGCAGCACACCATGCATATTAATGATGGTGCACTGCTGAAGGAGAGCCAAGAAACACGGATATTGAGTCAGTGTTGTCTGCTTTTTTTTAGTTTTTTTTTTTTTAAATACATATTTGCACATCACAGCGCAGAGTGCAACAATGTTAAGCTGTTCTCACATGTAGACAGCTGACACCTGCCAGACATCTAAATATAGAAACTGGATGTAATTAATAAGCATAATGACATTTTATGTGTTTTTTTTTAATTTGGCATTTGCGTGGCACAGCGTGGAGCACAGCTAAGCTGAGTGGAGCTCAAACATACATGGCAGTCAACTTCCAGACATCTAAAAATAGAAACTGGATGTAATTCATTATTTTGGTGTGTTTAAGCATGTTTGCGTGGTATGGCATGGTGCTCAGCACTGCTAACAGGTAGCTCAGTGGTATATGTGAAGGTATATCAGAGTTCTTAATATCCACATAGCTTAATAGGTGGAGTTATGGCTGTATGTGTAGTAGATCCAGGGTTTGAATACATGGAAGTTATAAGTTGTCTACATTTTTGTTGCACACATTATGGACAAGATTTTAAAATAGGGCTCCACTGCACTCTGCACAACTGTGCTCAAACCTGCTTAGCACCGCATAAACATGGTAATGGCTGCCAATGTTTGCACAGTGCTCAGCTTCTCTAAAACCACATTTGTGAGTGTTTGCATGCTGTTTGGTTGGTATGCATGCTGCTAAGCAATGCAGTGCTTTTTTGAATGTTGCTTAATGACATGTAAGTGCAAGAAAACAGCCTATATAAAGCACACTAGGTGGGAATTCTGCAGAAACTATTGGAGTCTATCATCTGTTGATATGGCTGGTGGTGCTGGAGAAGGTGTGCGCTTTTGGGAGCAGTGGTGGGGCATTCAGGAGTCCAGGTTCATTGTTGGGCTCCTTGTGAAAAACCATGAGGATAGGCTGCTGCAGGGTGGTTTCCTTGGTTCAGAGTGTAAGGCAAAGGCCTGGGACTAGCTGGCCAGAGAACTCACTAGTGTTACTGGTATCCCTTGCACAGGTGGGCAGTATCACCACCACCATGATGACCTGAAAAGATGAAAGAGGGGAACCTTGGACACCTGGGTCCAAGACGTGAAGGCAGGGAATTCCCTACAAGCATGTAAGTACATTTTCCTTTGTTTTACCTATATGAAATCTGAATGTCTGCAAAATGGGTATGCATAATAGTGTGTTTCTCTCCCAACAATCACAGCTGAGAGGTCTCGCAATGTCCAGTCTCATGCCAGGTGCCTGGCCAGGTTGCACTGTGAGTGTAGTGAGTATGGATGTATTATGCCAGCTGTAGTGCAATAAACAAGAAAGAGTAAAGCATTAACTGCAATAAAGTATATATAATAAAGGCTGTAGTGCAATAAAGTTGGAATTAGAACTGCAGTGCAATAAAGTTGGAATCAGAGCTATAGTGCAATAAATGAATAACAACTATAGTTCAATAAAAATAAGAAACAATACCAATAATAGCAAGGACAATGGTGTACATCAGAATTGTCTTGTCATAAATATTGCAGTAGAGCTGTATGCATTGAGTCTGTAAGTTAAGATTGCTGCAGTCAAGTATAACACTGTAATACCTGTAGAATGCACATCTAATGGCTGCAAACTGTATTGCTTAACTCATAGTACTGTTCAAGGCTTTCTCTAGGCCAATACCAGTCACATGATGCTCTTTCTTCCACAGACATCAGGTAATAAAGGTATATGGGTGAGGAAGCCCACTCCACGGCTTGATATTGTGTGTGTGGAATTCACAGATATTGCAAACTAATAACAGTAATATGTGTTCACCTGTGTTGTTAAAAACACTGTAACAGTACTAGAATGCTAGAGGAAAGTCCTGTAACTTGTATTACACAATTCATAGTATGTTTCCAGGTGGTCTCTGGGCAACTATCAGTCACTGTGTAGTCAACAGTGCCTCAGTAGCTCAGTCTGTTAGATTCCTTGTACACTGTACATTTTGCCACACACAGTCCTGTCTTCAAATCCAGTGCTATGTAGCACTACATTTTCAGTATTAGCCATGTAATGCTCCCAATTCTCTCTCCCCAAGAACACAAAAATGTGATGGGGGAGTTAGCCCATATTATGAGCAGATATTGTGTTTAGACCTCACAGAATATTACACTCACTAGCAATAATGTGTTTATCAGCATTGTTGATTCAGAAATAAAACTGTGTAATTCCAGTATGTCTGTATCTCTTTCATGTCTGTACTATGCTGCTGCAGTCAATTATTAAAGTATTTGCAGATGTCCTCTGCAGTCACAGCTAGTGGGTTCTACTCCCATGGTTGCCAACTAAGCCATGACGGCTGTCTAATTTAATTACTGTACACAGACATGCCTCTCAAGTGTCATGATTTCTCATAATGTAATTAGAACTGAATAATCTGTATGTCACATGGTTAAAGATAAATTATTACCTGGAATGCAATGTATTACCAAATCTGTTTACAAAACACCCTGGTAGTTATATAAGTCAAGATTATGTAAAACTGTTCTGAGTAGTTCTGTACCTGAATTTAGTAGTGCTTGCCCCTTATTGTCTCATGCTATCAGCTTGAGAGGTATGCACATGCTACAACAGCTATAGGAGAATTATAGTCACTGTAATCACAACTGTCAGTACACACCTGTCGAAGTATGTATGGCCAGTGTTGTCAGGGATATCCTCTGCAAGCTCACTAATGGAATGTTTTTCTCTCTCTCCCCCCAACACTTATCTTAGTTTATTCATTATTATAATGTATTATTATGATTTAATATTCACATATTTTGTTAAACTAACTATATGTTGGAAAATGTGGTTGATTATTATGTTTTATTATGATTTAATATTAATATATTTTGTTTAACTATATTTTGGAAAATGTGGTTGATTATTGCTATGCTTTATTATGATTCAATATTAACATATTTTGTTAAACTAACTGTTTTGATGGCTATATGGTTTACTTCACACTGGCATGCTGTTATCATACTGATCATTATGTTACATTATGTTGTGTTGCACATAATATACATTAACATGTATTTGGATTAATAAACATGATTTTCCATTCTGTTAATACTAACAATGGTTTGGTTGTTACTAACCGTAACTTATTGCTTTACCTCATGTCCCACAGTATGTCAAGGTGAGCCCCCTACCTTGCCTCAACTGGCCGTGGCACCGGGTCCCAGCACATCTGGGATACAGACCAGTGGTCCTCCCTCTGCTGCCCCTGCACTACCTGCATTATCGGGTAGTACCACCTGGGAGGACAGAGCCCAGTCCCTCTCTGGGAGTGGTGGCACAGAGACAGTGGTCACCCGTAATGAGCTACCAGTCCTGGTGTGTAGGATAGTCCACCATAGCTATGACTAATGCCTGTGCCAGATTGAGGGCATGCTGGCTGACCTGATGTGCCCAACCTCCAGCACAGCCACGCTTGGGACAGTGAAGAAGCAGTGCTAATGGTCCCATGGGTGGGGATGTGAGTCACACTGCTGCTGTCTGGAGGTACATGGGACTCGGATTCCACAACACCATCCACGTCAAAGGTGTACACACCCCTCATGTGTCACACACCACCCCTGTCTGCTGCCTTGTCTTTCTTGTCTGTTTGCAAATGCATCCTCACTTACCCAGATTACCTCCCCCACATGTACCTATGTCCCTTCCCCAACATTCCACTCTCTCCTTAAAAAAAAATAAAAATGGGCACCTGTCCCCAAAACAAAAAAATATTGTCTGATACATAGCTCTCCATTTCACGCACATGTCCACTGGACACATCTAATTTGGTCCAATTTGCTTGACAATGGTGTTATGTTGTCCTCACCCCTCTCTCTGGGGTTCAAGAATTCAAATTCATGCACAAATCTGTCAAAGTGCACATTTGTTGCTTTACAAGAAATGGATAGCTATGATTCTTTCCTACACCCGTCCTGCACAGCCCTCCCTGCCTTTCAATATGTTTTCCCCCTGCTTGCCCCCATTTCACCACTTTTCTATCTCCCTTTTTTCTTTTCTTTATATTTCTTTAGCACAGAGCTGCATGGTGCACTGCAGCGCACAGCTTCACTTAGCTCAGCTAAATGGAGCTATAATGAGTATATGTGTTTTTAACATTGTAAGGCGCATGTCCAAAATAAACACCTCTGCTATGTTTCGAACCAAAGGCCATCACACCTGCAGTACACTCCATTAACCCACCACTCCACACAACTCTTAATTAAAACAGGTGTTTTAAACAAAACATAGTAATTGCCAATTACTGTCATTGGTCATGTTTCTTACAGAGCTGTACACTGCACCACGCAAACTGGAATTAACAGTAATGGAAAAAATGGGAATGTACCTTGGATTCTGGTGCAGTAGTACACTACTAGACAGCCAAACACATGATAGTGGATATACCTTGAGGCCTGTGATAGGAGGTAAATGTGCCCTTTTATCAGCAACATGCAGAAACTCACCTGCTAAGACATTAATGACAAAATACATGCTCAACAGGAACTCTGGTGCAGAAATACATCCATATAAAGCCATACACATACTGATGGATGTAGAAAATGTTTGTCACAGCCTGTATGTGTGCACATATATCTTGCAAGTACACCTGCTGTAGCAGTGATTCAATAGCTCAGTCTGTTAAATGACTTGTGTATAGTACATTTTGCCACACACAGTCCTGGGTTCAAATCCAGTATTGTGTTGCATTTCAATTACATTATTGTGAAGACGGCAATTAATGGATCACTAATACACTCTTTATCCACACAAAGCATTGCAAATTAAATAGCCACTTTTCAGTGCATGAAGTCACAGGCCTGCAGGTATAGACACACTTCACATATCCGTATAGCAGTACAATATGTTGCCTAGTACTCTGTTATTGACACAGTTGCCTAACATCCATACCTTAAATACATGCCTTAATTGGAATGTAAAGGGTACCCTTACCCTGGCACTGCCTCTACAACAGGGCTGACACAGCTGACACAGATACACCTACAGCTTGTTGTCCTCCAAAGTGTCCACAATCTCTGCCTATGTTTACAACCTGAAACAGCAGCTGCAGCCTGTGGTGCACACTGCTCTGTGTAAAGGATTCTGCTACAGACCTACCATCAGTGATGATGTAGTATCCTCACCCCAGTAGTTTCCATCTCAACAGCTAAGAAAGGGCCCCAGGTCTACATGAAGGCCTTTTATATTGCACAGTGCTTGCATGTCATTGACTAATGATAGTGCAATTCAACTGCTTTGGCTGCAATTAGCATTTCAGAACCACAGATTGGTTTAGAGGTAATCACCTGCTGATGAAGAGCATGTTTAAATGGTAGGCAGCTGACTGTGGGGAATCATTCTGTATGAGACCTTATTCACACAGCGCACACCTTTGTGAAACTTTACCAGACACACAGCAGGTATGTAAATGTTTTTTGTGTATAACAGGATTCAGACAGGAGGATAGAGGTATGGGGAATAGGAATTACAGCAGTAAGCCAGTCATAGACCTGTGGTAATGATATGTCAGCGATACTCTGCTGACTTACACCTACAGAGGACATACAGTATATCAGAGTGGCATTGTCTTTTGTCAGTGTGGCACACTGGTGTTGTCAGACTGTCCCTATATAGTGGTTGTTATAGCACATTGCTATTTGTCTGGCACTGCTTCTAAGACATATTATTGTGTGTTTGTCCTTAGGAGACACACCACAGTGGACTGGAGTATTGGGTGTATGATCATACAGCAGATGCTGTCATGGCACACAGGGAATACCTGTGTAGTGGTACTATCTTGGTTGTATCCACACATGTAGTATGTTGTCACACTGTGGGTTTATGCCATGGGAGAGCAAGCAGTGGATAGTGCCATCCATTTTGCCCTTGCTGTATCTGTACATAGTGAACCTCCATGTATCTGATCCTGTAATTTGTTCCTCTTGTGTTGTCTTTCAGGAATAATGTACCACAGACAACACCCACCATTCTCGGATGCAGAGAATGAGATAATCTTGCAAGGACTAAGGCAGCATCATGACATCATGTTATCCAGAGGAAGACATAATAGGGAACAGCAGGCTGCATTGTGGTCAGATCTTGTCCATGACGTTAATGCCAGGGGCCAGCAGGGCAGGACATATGAGCAGGTTCAACACTGGGCAATTGGTATGATTAATTCTGCACATCAACGGGCAGCAGATATAGCCAGGGATCGTGCTGTCACCAGTAGATGGCTTGCAGTGGAAAACAGCTCTTGGCCACTGAGGAATTCCTGGTGTACCTAGGCACATGTGACAGCTTTCAGGCATCCATTACACCATACTCTGCGGAGATGGGTGCCACAGTTTCACACCACAGGTAAGCTTATTGTGATCAGCACTGTAATACTGTAGCAGTCAGTATGCCAGGCTGTAGATACATTTATGTGGGGGTCAGGTCTTTGTTCTTTGGGGGGATGTAACCTCAGGTATACACTCATATGGAGATTTGGACCAATACAACAAGTAACAGAGTAGCTACTATAAATGTAAGATATATGGACATATTACCTTGTTGTGCTGCAACATGCAGTGGTACTGACAGTACCCCAATGTCAACTTTTCACAGGTCTGTTGGGTATTGCCCAAGGCTTTGGTCCTGCCCCTGGTAAGTATGACACTTGTTTTGTTAAGGAACAATTAGAGTATAGTATGGTTAAGGGCCAGAATAATGCCCTATGTACACATAATTATGTGTGAAGAAAGCATAGAACATTTCTAATTGCCATTCTGGAAGTGGTACCTAAGGTTTTGAGTGGGGGTAGTCACAGGAATGTAGTTCAACAAACAGATATATTTTGGCAGTTACAGGTAAGAGCAGATAAGGCTTCTGATTTAAATGAGGCAAAGATGTTGTATGTTATGCCTGTGTAGTGACATGGCAAGGGTGCCGTTGCACACAATGATAGTTGTGATGACTGCCACATTCAGTATCCAGGTGCCAGTCTGGGATACATCCAAAACCTGTCAGTATTGGTTGCACAACAGTGAATGCATCCACACCTTTCCGACAAGTGACAGTCAAAGGCTACAGCACTCTATGTGTTTCAATCCATATGTCCCATGGTTCCATAACATGTTGTAAAATGCTCTAACAGGCTAACACAAACACATGGCTACATTGAGGCTAGCACCACTTCCAATCACTGCATACAGGACATGTGAAAGGCACACACATAGTGTAGGTTGGCTGTATGTAGGTGTGCACACGTACCTATGTAATGGTGCATACTACAGATCACAGTATGTGGTGCACGCAACACACCTCATGTCTGCTAGTACTATCATTGTAGGACATGTTATGCTTGATGACATATGCAGGCCTTGTTGTGGTCAGTCCTTTGGAGGGGCCACATCACCCACTACAAATAAAATACTGCAAAACCCTACAAATGTCTAGGCTACCACGGTTATGCTATATGGATATATACACATGCACCAAGTGGGCTGGAGTGAGTTTAGAACCCCTACCTATCTAGTCTTATACACTCAAAATCACGGTACTTATTATATGTGCCACAGCTTACATCTGATTGTACACTGTCAGCTGGTAGTCATAAGGTGGCTGACATCATCAGGCTTTGTAGAAGAGGGCCATGTGGTAGCCAGCAGCAAGTTACAAGGCCAGAAATTGCATAGCCATTGCAAGTGGATGGCCCATGAGGGCATGTCTGTTCATTTGCAGGACGGTACACACATTGCAGGTGGAGAGACCATGAGGGCATGCCTGATCATTTGCAGAATGATATACACATTGCAGGTAGATAGCCCATGAGGCCATGTCTGTTCATTTGCAGGATGATGCACACATTGCAGGTGGAGAGCCCATGAGGGTATGCCTGTTCATGTTCAGGCTGATATACACATTTCAGGTGGATAGGCCATGAGGGCATGTCTGTTCATTTGCAGAGATAACACACATTACAGGTGGACAGCCCATGAGGGCATGTCTGTTCATTTGTAGGATGATACACACATTGTAGGTGGATAGTCCCATGAGGGCACATTTGCAGGATGATACACAGACACACACACTCTGACACAGTCAAGTACCAAGTGGACTGGAGTGAGATTAGAACCTCTACCTATCTAGCATTATACAGTAGAGATCACAGTACTTATCGCATACACCACGGGTTAAGTCTGTTGTATGTGTGATTGCAGACACAGTACTTGTGCACTACACAAACTAGGTCTGTGTTGACCAGCATCTGTGGTCTGCAGTGTGATATCACTTCATACTGTTATCTGCATCTAGTATCCTAACAGTGGGATACCTGTAATTATCCTAGCTATGTATGTACAGTTA
This sequence comes from Protopterus annectens, assembly GCF_019279795.1. NCBI lineage: Eukaryota > Metazoa > Chordata > Ceratodontiformes > Protopteridae > Protopterus > Protopterus annectens. The sequence goes on from NC_056725.1 coordinate 1,911,283,661, forward strand.
CCAGTATGGTCATGTGTGGCTGCTTGCAGTTACATAGGCATACTTATGGGCAGGGACAAGCTGCTTTGTCTATACACGCATTGACAACAATATACATTACAGCACCTGCTCACCTGTGTCTGTCTATATGGTGTCATCCAGCAGGCACAGGGGTCTGTGGGTAAGTGGAATTTGTACTATTGCAGTCTTAGTTTGGATCCTTTGAGCAGCAGTATGGCTCTGTGATAGTGGAGATTTACTCACCATTATTAGCATATGTTGGGCAATACAGACATCCACAGACATATTTCTGTATATATATATATATATATATATATATATATATATATATATATATAAAAAACTGTAGCTGCATGTGTGTATGATATGTGTATGTGTTTTGTAGATATAGGGGGTGTATGTATCCTTTTAATATATATATATATATATATATATATATATATATATATATATATATATATATATATCTGTACATATCTGACACTACAAAGCGATAGATATATTATGCATGTGTGAGAGAGACAGTGACAAACGGCTATGTATACATATATCTGTATGTATACACATTTATAGATAACAGGTCATTTTGATGAAGGGGCAACAGGATTGCATTCATTTTAACTGTGTATGGGCATGCCCAGTGGGACCGTCAGTACTAATAAGGTGACTCCAGTCCACACCTACCTGTACTCCAGTCCAGGATTTTGTATGTTACAAATGTTAACATCTGCTCCTGTTTCTGTAGTATTGCACTTCACTCAAACAGTCCACATCATTCCTCAGCTGTGTGCTGTGCTTAATCTCTGACTGTGGTTGGTAATGTTACACCACCAACAGACTGACAGTCTGCATACTTCTCTACTGTCCTAATTTCCACAGAATGTCCAGAGTTTTACCTCATATGTTTGGCCTGTTCCTCATACACTTGTGGTCTTCTGGTGAATTACTAAATATTCAGATCACTACATTATACTACTTACAGACAAATATTTGTGTTTCAGACATTACATCCTTCAGAACATATGTAATAATGCAACACCTTTACTTCCAGTGACTTTCTAAATTTATGGGGAAAATATTTGAAATTTGTCCCTATGTCTGGGCCTTTGTCCCTCGAATCTTACTGGCTTTGTCTAGATTTCTTGCAGTAAGAGGTATGACAGTCTGTGAAAATACCAGCATAGTACTACCTCACATGCAAAAGATGTGAGTAATTCCAGATTAGAACCATCAACACCGTCACCCATACTAGCTTCCCTAGCCCACTGAGCCACTCAGGTCATCAGACAGAGAAGAGTCATTCATCACACAATAAACAGCATAAATATGTACATTGTTATCCTGCATGAGGAGAGACATACAATGGTGTGAGCAATATCTATGTTACAGCCCTGAGATTTCCTCATCCACTGATATACCATAGGTGGTTTTCTGTTAAAGCAGTTGTATGGGTACACTGCTGTGTTGGGGGTGGCAGAACAACAGCACATGATCTGCTGGGATATACAGTAGTCCAAATATCATGTGAGCCTGCTGTTTAACATCTCCCTTGACTGATGTAGTGAATATTCCAACCATGAGGCCTAGTGACTATTAAGGAGCACATACTATTGGACTAGGTCTTTGTAGCCCCATGTGGATGTTACATCTGTCCAATTAGCCCACTAAAATTCCTTGCATAAGAGCAGCAGATACATACATATGATATATTACAGTAATTCTTACAATTAGTGTGTAGCATAGAGACTTACCTTGTGAATGCAGCAGTAGAGAGACCTGTAGTTCACAGATGACTCTATGTGATGCAAGCCATACACAACCAATACATGGATAGGTACAGGTTGTGTGGGTTGCCTAGCATCAACACATTTACTATATGTATGTGAGTAGGAGTAAGGTGTCAGTCCCTATGGCCCTAGGTTGACAGTGAATGTGCTATGCACTGTCTCTTAGCCAATGCCAGAGCATACTGGGCATGCCTATGTCTGCCTACAGGGACATCATCAGGGGGCTCCTCCTCCGAGTTCTCCTGTGACTGTGGCTCTGGGTGACCTAAGCACTGGTGGGAAGCTGTGTATCCCTTCCCTTTGCTGATTCTTCTGCAGCTGTTTCTTCAGGATCATATTGTGCAGCATGGCACATACTGTGAACATTTGTGCACATGTGGCTGGAGAGTACTACAGACCTCCACCAGATATATTGAGACACTGGAACTATGACCTCACCAGCCCTAGCAGATGCTCTGTGATGTTCCTAGTTTGTGCTTGTGGCTCATTAAGGCATTCTTCTGTGGGTGTGTGTGCATTTATGATGGGAGTCATCATCTACGGTCCCAGGGCATAGCCAGCATCCCCTAGTAAATAGCCATGTGGGATGTCCCTCTAGCAAACATCTGGTACTGCAGTGATGCATGCCAAATATGGGAGTCATGAATACTACCAGGGCGGCCAGCACATACATATATAATAATGCCCTGGGCATTGCACATGACCTGGCAGTTGATGGAGTGGTACCCCTTGCGGATGACGTAGATTCTACTTTCTTCATGGTGCCTTGATGTATACATGATTGCAATTTATGGCACCCAGTACTTCAGGGTAGTGTGCTACATGGTAGAAGTGTTGCATATTGCTGGCCCTCACCTCAGGGATGAGGGGAAAATATATGTGCTCACTGGCATGTGGTAATATGGCATCCAGGAACTGGTGGAGAACCCTGGATGCTGATGCCTGTGAGACCCCCATCATGTCCCCAGTTGGTCTTTGGAAGGTACCTGTGGCAATTATCCCCTCTGTTGGCTTTGGGTTTGAGTTGAGGGTGGCAGAGCTCAGTGATTTCTTGTAGTATGCCCCTACCACCCTGTAGTGCTCTACAATCTCCAGCTCATGTAGCTCCTGGAAGGTTACCTTTGGCCTGAACACTCTTCTCTTTCTCTGCCTAAGCCTATTCTCAGCAGCACTAGCAACAGTACTGACTTCGGCATCTAGCACATACAGATGAAGCAGACCTGCAGCAGCCCCTAGCATTCTTTCACTTAAAATTCCCACGTATGTACTATAATGGTGCAGAGTATGGGTGAAAAATCAGAAAGTTGGATGTATGCATGCTTTATAGCGCTCTACTGTAGGTGCTGACTGTGTGACTGGTTGACTATGATGCATTCCACCTGCCTGGTATATCATTAACATCATTTACTGACCCTAGTTTAAGTTAAACAATTGTCACAACTAATTACTACATCATTGCTTTTTAGATAGTTTCAGCAATGCGGCATGCTGAGCAAACAAGTGGAAACAAGAGCCATGAAGGTAAACAAAGATCAGTAGTCACTGTACACACCCCATGAAAGGTTACACTCAGCACAGCGGTGCTCTGCACAAACACGTGGAAACACGTGCCCTGAAAGAAAATAAATCTTATCAATCAGCGTACACACACCCCCTACTGAGCACAGCACCAAGCCTTACAAGTCCTCACAAACACCTCCCCCTGATGTCAGCTACCTGTTCTGTGGACACTGAAATGGTTCTGTGCCTACATGGGAGGGATATGCGGACACGGATACCCTTTTGTGCTATTCAGTAACCCCACCACATTTGCATAGGGATCCGTGCACGCAACCAGGAAACTACACAGTTCCAGGCCCTACCTCATTAGCAACACCACCATTCCACCATTGTACATACTCCACACAGGGTCCTTTAATACATTTCTGTCACATACTATTAACTGTGGTTTTGCCACTCTTTTTTATTTTTTCATAAAAGCATATCTGTGCACTGCTGTGTGCTGTGCAAACATGACCAGATTATTAAAAAAAAATAAAATTATTTTAACTTATGTCCCTTACGTTTTTGGACACAGAGCGGATATTTTTGATCATAACTATATGTGCTATGCCATTTCTGCCCATTTACCTGCATTTTTACAGACCCTGTTGTCTGTTTGAAATCCTGTACACGGAATTTTTCCATGTACACTATGGACCCCAACACAGGGTCTACAGGGCTGCCTATCTGCTTACTGGATCACTCTACTTGCCTCATTTCCACAAGATTCATCTCTTTATGAGGTGATTTGCATGCCACAGTACTTCCCATGTTGGCTCACTCGTGCGTGCCACTCAGCAGTGCTTACTGGATCACACAGCTGCTTACTTTCATGTAAGCAGTGTGCCACAATGCCTACATCTTAAAAAAGACCATGTAGACTTTATCATATTCTCCCCAAGTCTTTTCTGTCAGCTAACTGCATCACAACCTTAAGTGTACTTATAAGTAATAAATTATGAATGGGATTCAATAAACAGATGTGGCTTAGTATAAGTCTGCTACACTCAGTGTACAAGCTCTGAAGCAGAATATGATTCATAAAACATAGGAAAACATAACTGCTAAGATTAATCAAACATCATAAGTCGGTATGTTAATGGCACACGGTGACACAATTTCAGGAAACCAAGAAGAAATTAAGTAACAGCCAAAAATAAAAGAATATCCAGATAAGTGTGGCATGTCTAAGGACTAGCAGTACTGAAGCTATACTCCTGAGGAAATGGCTAGGGAGCTATGGTAAAGCAACAGTTTTGCCTGCTCACTTAGCCCATGCAATCAAAGGAATTATGATGAGGGCTGCAGTTCAATGTGGTCCTTCATGATTCCAGGGCTATTGCAAAACACTGGCAGCATGTACATAATTGACTGTCTGTAGCTGATCCATGCTGAGCTTATGCTAGTGGCTGTAGGGTAAGAACATTTATTTATTTATTTATCTTTGTTGACCAGGCTTCATCACAGTACTTTTATACTAACAAGTGAATTTCATACAGTTCTCAGAAGGACAATAGCTAAATTTCTCATGAAACAACAAAAACAATTATGAGAAGGTATATGCAGCAAAATATTTACATCAACAATTATAAGTCTATATAGTTGTTCCAGCTATAAAATCTTGTAGAAGTACATGGATTGTTACTGCAGAAGGGAAACATTATTGAAAAGAAGTTTAATGTTCTTTCATTTCCGTAAAGAAAGGTTTGTAAGTTGTTTAAGATAGGTAATGAAGTTAGTTATAAAATTGTTTAGGAATGGAGATTTTACTGTTGTATAGCTTTGTAAAGAGTTTGAGAGGTATATTGAAGTAAGTTATAAAATAATGCAGGAGGGGTTGGAAGATATTACTATTATATAGAATGATAGTGGCAATAGCATAAGACAGAGTGCATGGTATAGGATTGTTTCTATTTAGGCTGTCTGTTCCAGATTGGTGTATCTAGAAGGTTTCTAACTTAGGTATACAGGAGATGCATGAGAGGGGTAGACAAGTGGCTGGGGTCAGTTAGAAAAAGAGCAAGATGAAAAAGGTTGTTTAAGGTGGGTGAAAAGGGATTATTAGGGTGGGTTATAAACTGAAGAAAAATCCAAACCTCTTGTGAAGGATGCCTCACCTTGGCATGTCTCTCCACCTGTTAGTAATATTATTCTTCATTTGGCTAAATCCAGCTGTCCTCAACCTGCTCCAGCAGGTCCTCAGCTAAGTCCCATATCAGCCAGTGTTGGAATGAATGTGTCAATGTGTGATGATAGTCTTGAGATTCAAGGTCAAGATGGCCAAAAAATGGCAAATATTTATTGTAGTAATGCTGCATGCTGCAACAGTAGTTGGTTTGCATAAGTGATTGTATTAAGTACAAGGTTGTTATGGAAATGCAACTCCAAGTCTGCAAGATATGTAAACACCATATTGCATTCCAACAAGGTGATGAATCAGCCATTGTATCAGATACTAATATGTCCACAGCATTGTGTAGTTTGGCCACAGCTGCATTCCAAAGTCCAGTCGGTTGCATAATAAGAATATCCAAGGCTTCAGCATTCAAGATTTCTGGCATTCTCCTGGATGTCATGGTAAAACACATCAAAGAACATATCAGATTGCAAGAGTTGTATCTTGGCCATTATTCTGCTGTGGAAGTCTTTCACACAGTCGTTTTTATGCCATCAATGCCAGGTGCCATAGACCGATGATACACATGCTCATCCATGTCCCTCCAGGTTCTTATGGGTGGCAGCACATCAACTATCAACCACAAAAGGCAGTCTTAGATAAACTACCAGTTTATGGTCAGTGCTGATGTGCAATGAAGTGTCCAAGACACAAGCAGTACACAAAACTCATTTGTCTGTCAGATCAGTAGCTAATATTATACATTCAAAAATGCATATACATGTAGTATAAACCTTGATGATATGTATTATAAGCTGGAGATTAAATGCAATACCAACAAGATCACAAAGGATGCCATATAACATTAAACATTAAGTGAGCAGAATGCCTGGGTTTTATCTTACAAAAGATGTTAGACATTCCATGCAGATATAGCTGGTGATATTCAGAATGCATCCATAAACAACAGAAAAAGGAGCATATAACCCTTCATATGTTTGGATCTGGAACATAGTTCAGCAGCTATATAAGAAGCTAAAACAACACTTTCTGTGTTTTCCTGTTTCTGGACCCATGAGGCGGGTCACTGCAGCACTCACTAAACAGGTTCAGCCACATTCCCCAGGTATACACTACACTGTATAAGGTATTGTGGGGGTTGGTATAATGATTAAAGTGTTTACCTCACAGACACAAAGTACAAGGTCTGATTCTCAGTTTTGAAAGAAAAATTAGCTGGGTTTAAAATGGCCCACAACTCCAGCTAGTCTAGTACTTAACTATGAGCTATGAGCTATCACAGGTATGAGGAAAGGTCACCTAAAGATGTGCAGCTTGGCCCAGATCCAAAATAGTATATATATGGAGCAGGGCAGTGCAACCAAAAGAACAATCTAATGGTGGTCAGGAATCAACAGCCACATCACATATCAGCCAGTGTGACTTGTACCACCATCAGTATCAGTGTTACCAGCACAGCCATTCACCAGCACGCTAATCTACTTACAGTAAACTGATGAGAAAGAACAAGGCACAGCACTGACAAAATGGAACCTAGTCCATAATTTGTGTGTTTGTGTGTGTGTGTGTGTGTGTGTGTGTGTGTGTGTGTGTGTGTGTGTGTGTGTGTGTGTGTGTGTGTGTGTATGTATATGTCTGTGCATGTGCTCACGTGAGTGTGTGTGTGTGTGTGTGTGTGTGTGTGTGTGTGTGTGTGTGTGTGTGTGTGTGTGTGTGTGTGTGTGTGTGTGTGTGTGTGTGTGTGTGCTCGCATGTGCAAGAGCAAGAGCATGTGCTTATCAGTATAGTAAGGCACATGAAAAAGAACAGGAAGCATGTAATGCAAGGACACTCAGCTAATACCCCTTCCTAATCACTCACCTGTTCATTCACTTGATCTTATAATAACCATGCTACCCACTTTGCATACCTCTACTTCTCTCCCTACACAATTTTCTTCCTACCTGCACTACACTTACCCATCAATACTCTTCTTCTCCTCTGCAATCAACAATCCTGTAAGACCTTCATTGTCTATTCTATTGGTCTATTCACGTATGTAAATAAAATACCCTCCTATGGCAACAATGTCTTCCATCTCTCTCTCTTTGTCTCTCACATAAGAGTTTCTATTAAGGTTGCCATCTATGCTTCCAAAAATGGTAAGAGGCACGGTTTCCAAAGGTACACGTATCCTCTCACATTTGCTTCCTGATCTTTGCTCATAGCTTGGAATTCCTTTGCCATTGTGTATTTTAATATTTTATATATATATATATATATATATTTGATTTGGTTGATATTTTTGCATTTGTATACTTTAAATGTATTTCTGGTGTATTCTGTAATATACACATGGAAATGTTTGTATGTACTGTATTATATAGTGTAGTAGGACAGTATTGATTGTATATACAGATCAAATATTTTTCTGTATCTCGTAATTTCTTTTATTTCTCCTGGGCTGAAACTAAACATAGTTCAGTGGGATCAATGTTCTATCCTGGTCAACAAATACATAACAATAAATAAATAAAATTCAGAGCACAGAAACAGTAGTGTGTCAATAAGCTATTTTATTTAACACTAAGCAGCATATCATTGCCAGGAAAAGATCTAAATTCCAAAATACAAATCACAAGCTAAAAGATGGCTGCACATGGTTGCAGTGGCAATGCTTGTTTGACCTGCGGTTCTCTGCTTGAATATTGCTGATCTCTGTCTGCATTTGATTTTGGATTGGTGTTATTCATTTAAGGTTTTGTTACTTCTATTTTTTTTTTCTCTTTTTCTTATATTGCATTTTATTTTGTTTTAAGTTTTTTGTTCTTTTAGTAGTTTTAAGAGGTCTTGGCTAGAGTCAGTTAGAAAATAATTCATTTAGAGACAGTGAATAACATCCAAGTAATTAGTGCAAGGAGCTAAGAAATGGCATTACTAATTTAACTGCAAATATTTAGTGGCATCTTATTTAGCTGTAGTGCTTGTTTAACTTGCTGTTCTCTGCCTAGCTATTGCTGATCTCTGTTTGAATTTGATTTTTCCCACCCATCTGCCTTGCTGCTGTTGTGCTTTTAAAGTTGGTGGCTTTTAAGTTTCCTGCCCCTGCTATAAATCTAATTTTGGACACTCCTCCCAGTCCCATCTCATCAGCTCAGTCTACTGAGCCCTAAGAGATCATCTGGGACGGCCCAATCTCTTACACTTGAATAATCTTCTGTTTTCTGTCTTCCCATTTACTAAACAAATGCACTTTATATGACTGCTTTTACTGTATTTGTGCTTCTTTCTACTTTATTTAGATTGTTGCTACACATTATTAAAGTGTTCAGTTGCATTTAATCTGCTACATTTATTAAAGTTAGTGGCCTGATTACATTGTAAAGAACAGTTGTGTAAGAACTTACCACCATAATCTTAGATGTCCTTCTCTTCCATGCTGCAGTATTCATAACTGTAAGGAGGTTGTTGCCTGCAGCAGCAGACATCCGGCCAGTATACCAAAGCCTTAGGAGCAGGGGTATGTGTAACGTCTGATGTCAGAGCCATAAACCAACGTAGGCCATAAAAACTATGTCTGCACGTACCCACTTCAGAATGGACTGCCGCACACAGTAGTACCCCTGTTAAGCAGGAAGAGGAAAAATAAAAAGGCTTTTCAGACCCACATGTAAGACCAGACCAGAGGGTGCTTAAAAGGCATGTGTCTGCTGCTGAAGTTAACTGGAAGGAAGACTATGTCCCCACAGGTAAATAATAGCTGAAAAGGTAAAGAGAGTAAAAAAGAGGGGGTAGGAGGGAGAGAGGGACTGAATACCGGAACATGAAAGAGAAGGACATCTAAGGTTATGGTAAGTTCTTACACAACTGTTCTATGTCCTTCTATTCTCATGTTGCAGTATTAATAACTGTAGGGAATGTTCCAAAGCTTTTTGGTATGTGCCTGGGTGGGAGGTATGCAGTCCTTGATCAATGAGGCCTTCTAAGATAGATCTGGCAAACCCATCTCTAGCTCTGGAGACTAAATCTAGTTTGTAATGCTTGGTAAAGGTATGAACTGAAGCCCAAGTAGCAGCTTCTAAGATAGAGGGGTAGTATACCCCCTTGAAGAAGGCAGCTGAGGAAGCAGCTGCTCTGGTGGAATGGGCTTTAATATTTCAAAATAAAACTTTTCCATGAAGGGAATAACATGTACAGATGGCCTTAGAGATCCAAGAAGATATAATCTGTTTAGAAACTCCTTCTTCTTTTGTCGACTGCCTTTCCTAATGCCCTTGGGTGAAAGGAAATGAAGAGTTGGTCAGACTTTCTAATAGGTTTGGTTTTGTCTAAGTAATACCTAAGTTGTCTGTGGACATCTAGGGAATGTAGAGTACTTTCTGAGAAATTTTGAGGTTAAGGGAAGAAAACAGGAAGGTTAATGGTCTGATTCAGTGAATGCTCATTAACCACCTTAGACATGAAGGAAGGGTTAGTCCTGAGAGAGACTCTGTCCTTATGGAAGATAAGGTAAGGAGGGATGACCATTAGGCTTGTATTTCTGATACCCTCCTAGCAGATGTGAGGGCCATCAGCAGAACTGTTTTCAACACACATAGCTCCAGAGTTGCTGAGTGTGCTGCCTCAAATGGTGGTAAAGTAAGTTTCTGAAGGACAAAATTTAAGTCCCAAGGTGGAGGTACTGGTTTACGAGGGGGGTCTGATATGGAAGACCCCTTTCAGGAACAGCTTAACCTCCAACCTGAAGAAACCAAAGGCAGACAAGGAGAAATGGCAGACAATTGGACCTTAACTGAAGAATACGTCAGTCCTGAATGAAGGAGCTCACACAAGTAAGAAAGGACCAAGGGTACAGGAATGAGTAAAGGGTCCTGGTTTTTCTTTTGACACCATCTGGAGAATCTTTTCCATTTTAACACATAATTTCTCCTGGTACTAGGCTTTCTGGCCTCCTGCAGAACATTGAGTATGTCCTCTGAGTATAAGTGTCTGAAGGGGATTAGAATCCTATCACCCAAAAGGTCATTCTGAGATTGCTCACCTGAGGGTGTGCTAGGGATCCCCTGTCTTCTGTGAGTAGGTCTAATTGGTGGGGTAACCTGTGATGATTGCCCTTGGCTAAAAGGTGGAGAATGGGAAGCCAATGCTGTCTTGGCCAAAAGGGGGTCACCAGCAGGATTATTGGTCTGTCCCTCTGAATCTTCAGAAGGACCTTCTGAATTAGTGTGAAGGGGGGGAAAGGCATAGAGATACATCCCCACTCCAGAAAAAGAGAAGGCGTCCACTTTCCAAGCTTGAGGATGTAGATCCCTTGTGCAAAACAGAGGAATCTGTCTGCTCTGGGAGGAGGCAAACAGATTTTCTTGCGGAATACCCCACTTGTGAATGAGATCCAGGAACACCTCTCTGTGAAGCATTCATTTGTGAGAGGGTGCAGAAGTTCTGCTGAGTGTCTCCTATAACATTCTCTGTTGAAGGAATGTACACTGTTTGCAGCTGAATATGAAGTGTTGATACTAATATCCAAATCTGTGTAGCTAGACTGCAGAGAGGGTAAGATCTCACCCCCCCCCTGTTTGTTTACGTACCACAAGACAGTCATATTGTCTTTGATTACCTTCAATGTGCCTAGGAGCAGGGCTAGTTGGAAAGTCTGCAAGGCTAGATAAAGTGCCCTCATTTCTTTGATGTTGATATGGTCCCTTTGTCTGGGTGTAGACCATTCTCTCTGCACTTAGATTTATTTGTGGTTGTGCAGTAGCACCATTCCCCACCCTATATATCTGAGGTGCCTGTAATTATCTGCTGTAAGGGGGGAGGTACCTGTAAGGGGATGCCCTGGTTGAGATTGATGGCAGTAATCCACCATTGTAGTTCTTTCCTCAGGCAAGGTTGGAGAGAAGTATCCAGAGGGTGAGAGTGCTGGCTCCATTGAGTCTTCAGAACCCACTGGATCTTTCTCATATGTAGCCTTGCCAGAGGGAGCATGGGTATCAGGGATGCCATGTGACCCAAAACTCTTAGGAATTCTCTGGCTGGTAAATAAGGTAAAGTAATAAGATTTTTGAAGTAGAGGGTGAGGTCTGTTATCCTCTGATATGGAATAAAGGCTGCCATCCTGTCTGTTCTGATCCTGCACCCCAAGAAAATTAGGTCTTGAGTGGGGGTCAGGTGGGATTTTACCTTGTTTACAGTGAACCCTAACTCTGCCAGGGTATTGGACACCCTGTGTAGGTGGTGGTGGAGGGTTTGACGGTCCTGGTCAAGTATTAATAGGTATCAGTATATTTGAATACCCTACGTTCTACAGTGGGCAATCACTAGAGCTAGGCACTTTGTAAACACCCGAGGTGCTGGGGAGCGCCCAAAAGGTAATGCAGAAAATGGAAAATGCAAGGAGTCTACTGAAAAACGTAGGAATTTCCTGTAGTCTGGGTTTACTGGAATGTGAAGGTAGACATCCTTCAAATCCAGAGCTACCATGAAGGCCTGGTTTGAGATGAGTGGTAAGAGCAGATGTAAAGGGGGCATTTTGAAAGTGTGGACCTTGAGGAAAGGATTGAGAATGGACAAGTCCAGAACTGGTCTCCAAGGACCATCTTTCCTTGGGACCAGAAACATCCATGAGTAAAAACCCTTGTTTATCTGTAGAATAGGTACCCTTTCTATAGTGCCTGAGCCTGTAAGTGGAGGAGAATGGAGGGGAAGAGATGAATCTGGCTTGATGGAGGTTGGGGTATCCCTTGGAAGGGGGGCAATGTCCACCAAGTCATAAAATATCCTCTCTGAATAATGAAGAGGACCCAGTTTTCTGATGTGATCTTCTGCCAGAAGGGTAGGGAAAGGGTGAGATGAAGGAAAAGAGGTGTGTTGGGATGTAGAGGTTCTGAGTCACAGTGGATGTGGTCTGGCTTGGCCAGACTGACTCCGAAAGGAAGTGGAAGAGGTGGTGGGAGAAAGTCTAGGAGTGCAGTGCTTCCTAGTTTGCCTTTGTCTCTTTGCCTGAGGTGGAGCAGAATAAGTAGACTGCATCCTAATAAAGGTAGTCCTTGTGGATAATTCCTATGATATCTGGGGCTAGGTGACACCAGTAAATGCTTAAGATTTTGTAATTCCTTTTCCTTTTCTTGAAGAGATTTGAGGAGTTTTGCTGAAGCTTGTCTGAAGAGGGACTTATTATCAAAAGGAGCATCTAGCAACTTGGTTTGTACATTCATAGTAAAGGGTTGAAGCCTCACCCAGGAGTATCTCCTCAGAACAGAGCCAGAAGCTGCAGATTTTGAGCAGGCTTCCACAGCATCATAACTGCATTTAATGGAGTGCATAGTCACCTGAGATGCTGTGGAAAGAAGGGTGTTAAGTTGTGTCTTTGCTGGTGAGTCTGGTACATCGGGTAGGAGAGCTGAGGCCTTAGAGAGAGTGTCCAAGACAAACCTAGCCATGTGGGTTTGGTACTTAAGGACTCTAATAGCAAGACTGGAGGAGGTATAGACCATCTTGCTTAGCCTATCCATGAATTTACTGTCCTTGGCAGTAGGGTAAAGAGCAAATGAAGGGAGCTGTCTGGAGGATTTATCAGCAGAAACTGGTATAAATGCAGGTGGGTTCTTGAACAGGAATTGAGTGCCCGAAGGTACTTTGTAGAACCTGTCTGGACATATAGAAGCTGAGGGTTGGGAATCAAGGGCCTGTGATGCAGCCAGAAAGGCATCTTGAAAGGCCAAAAGTAAGGGAGTGGCTGCTGAAGGGGAGGGCTGTTCCATTTGTAATAAGTCAAAGTGCCTCTTCTTTGTGTCAAGAAACATCTGAGGCCTGGCATTTAAAATGTTCCCTCATAAGAGAGATAGTATCTCCAAAAGTAAATTCTTCTCCCAGAGATTCAGGACTGATGGAATCCTCTTCCTCAGGAGTGATAAAATCCTTAGGAAAATCAGTCTGTGAGCAATAGGTCAAGGTATCCTCAGAGAAAGAATATTCTTCCTCTGATACCTCTAAGGTCTGCATTGGAGAAGTGACAGATTGAGGTAACTGTGCCTGTAGGCCCTGGAATCCCCTGAAAAGGTTCTGGGAGAAAACTTCTCACCCAGGAACAGGTTGTTGTTCTGAATGTTTCAACTTCTGTTTCCTCTTCAGAGGAGTGGAGGGCTGTGTTGGTTTAGAAGCTGACATCTGGGAGGATGGAAGGGCAGGAGTAGGCTCCTCTGATGCCACGAGCCATGGTTCACCTCAGCCATCAGGAGCTGATGGCTGGCCTACCTCAGCTGACGTAGTCATCATTTCTGCCAAACCGGCTTCCATTGTGGTTCCCTATACAGGCTGAAAAATGGACATCTGATGAGGTCCTGGGCTTTCATCTGCCTCAAGAGCCTCATTGGAGACGTGAGGTGCAGTGTGGGAATCAGGCTTAAATTTTTTGGCCTTCTTCTGAGGCAGCTCATCGAAAGTACCTACCCTACCCTCCATTCCTAATGCTAGACACCGAAATTTCTGATTTTCTAGGTATCACTTCAATGCAGCCAGACAGCTGCAGAGAGTTTTTGCCACAAAGGATTTACAAATAACACAAGATATATGGTTATGGGAATTGCTGAAACAAAATATGCACTGATCATGTGTGTTCTTGTGAGGAATTTGTCTCCCACAAGCACACTTCCCCTTTCTAGTGGACATGCACATCTGAAAATAAGTCAATAGACAACAAAAACCCAACAGGGTACTTATCTGTAGCGGTCGTCTGAATAAAATGAGCAAACTGATTCCTGAGCTGGCGAGCAGGAGTCTCACATTCACTGCAGCAGAAAAATTCTGGAGTGGGTATGTGCAGACATCACTTTTATGGCCTACGTCGGTTTATGGCTCTGATATCAGATGTTACACATACCTCTGGTCCTAAGACTTTGGTATGTTGGCCGGATGTCCAGTGCTGCAGGCAGCAACCTCCCTACAGTTATGAATACTGCAACATGAGAATAAAAGGACATCTGTTATTCTAAGCCTCTTAGTTCTGATTTAAGCACTTGGGCCCCAAGCTTGTTATCTTGTGGTCCACACTCTTATGGCACGAGAGGTAGCTTACACCCTTCTGAGTTGGGAACTGCTGGTGAAGGCTTATTGAGCCTGTTATTCTAACTGTCTTTGTTCTCGTTTAAGCCCTCGGGCTTCAAATCAGTTATTTTACATAAAGAAGGTTGGTGTTCTATACTCTTGTGGAAGGAAAGGGTAACCTCTACCCTTCTGACCTGGGAATTTCTGATGAAGGTGTATTGTGCCACTCTTGTGGCAATACTGTCAAACAGATTTTTTAACTACTAGAGCATCTAGTTTGCACATATCTGAGTGTTGCTCATCAAGGTCCTTGTCTTACTGACTTATTCAATATTTAAATTTCCCTCACTCCTCCCTAGTAGATCAGTTGCCATGGATATGCACTTCCTGACTCTCTCTCTATCTCTGGCCAGTCTGCTTGAGATGGGTATTCTGAGGTATTGTAGCAATTGCCTCATGTGCACTGACAAGCCACTTATTCTTAGTAAAATAGACAAAGTATGCCAGAGGTGTAAATACACTTTAATACTGGAGGCAAAACTCTCTCATACTACCAAAACTAATCCTATAGAGGTTGCCATTGACACTTGTACCACAATTAATACACAGGGTACAGATCCTACACATAAAACTACTTATGCTGAGGCACTTACAGGTAACCTATCTAAAACACTAAGACCCCCTGCACAGCACAATCAAAGAAAGGGCCCTCAGCCATCATATAAACACTCCATTAAAACACCACCCACAAATACACATAGTAACACTGTATTCTACTGCTAAGTCCTTAAGGCAAACCAGAGCACAGCCAAATTTCCTGGTCATTGGTGATTCCATAGTGAGGCACACTGATGTCCCCCTCACCAGACTGACTAAGGAGAGAGTCACATTTAGCTGCCTTTCCAAGGCTAGGATCCATCAACTCACACAGGCACTCAGGTTATTGAACCACTGCTACCAGTATGACTCTGCATAGTCCATGTTGGAGTTAATGACCTGAGATGTACCTTCCTAGACAATATGAAGTCAGATATGATGAAGCTGGCTGATTATGTGTCTTAGGCAGGTATGAGCCTAGCAGTGAGCAGCATACTACCTTCTCCAAGGATGGTACCAGTTTACCGACAGAAAATGATCGATTTTTAACAATTAGCTTAGCTTCTTGTGTCAGTACAAGGGGGTACAATATTTGATGGTCTGGGAGGACTTGAGTAACAGGCCACGCTACTTTATCAGGGATCATCTGCACTTATCCCCGTTAGCCATTTAGATATTGGCAAAGACCTTTTCCACCCCCATAGTGCCTTTTCTTAGACAATGCCAAACTAATAAACCTGCTCACTTAACTGAACCTATGAAGGAATATCTGAAGGTGGTACTGCTCAATGCTTGAAGTCTTGACAAGAAAACCCACTCACTGCAAGCCTTCCTCTCCCTGGAGGATGTAGACATCCGTGTAGTAACAGAGACATGGTTTATAGTCATGGAGAGTGCCCCAGCAATGCAAGATCATAATGCCTTTCACACCTTCAGACCAGCAACTGCACAGGAGGAAACTAAAGGTGTAGGAGTCTCAGTCTGTATTAAAATCAGTCTCACGTCCAGACTAGTTAAAGTGTATGACCCACTGGAACTCATACATGTGCAACTCACCATAAACAGGATTTCATATCATATCCTTGCAACTTATAGGTCCCCCTACATGTCCCAGGAAACCCATACTACCTGTCTCAATGTACTAGAGTCCCTCACCATTCAACCAATACAATATTCATGGGAGATCTCAACTACCCCTCTATAGATTGGGAATCCTATACCACTTCTAATGCACAAGCCCAGCAATTCCTAAACATTTTTAATACCAACATCCTGGCTACCAAGAGTACAAATATCCTTAACCTTGTACTCACAAACATGGGGGGAACGGGTGATGCTGTAATGTCGTTGCTTGTCAGAATTGACCTTAGGCAGTATTGCTTGAAATGAAAATTAAATCCAAGGATCCAGAGAAACCAAAAACTTTTAGGAACTATTCTAAGGCTAAGTTCTCGCTACTAATTAACACCTTGGCTCATTTCCAAGCACCCCAAACCCAATAAACATCATAGCATATACTGAGCTATTTACAAAATCTCTATAGTGCCATATTGATAGCTGTATAGAGTGAGCTGTGCCCACTCATATTAAGAACGAGACAAACTCAAAAAAACAGCCACACTTACGGAATCACATAAGAAAAAAAATAAAATAAAATGTTGGCCAAGTACAGGAGGAACAAAATCATATATACTAAAAGCTCCTTGACCAATCTAAACAGGCAGCTAAGAGGGTTAATATTTCAAAGGCTAAATTTGAAGAAAAAATATCTTCTCAGGCAAAGGACAACCACAAAGCTTTCTACATCAATGTCCATAATCTCAGGGTAAGTACCCAATAATGCACAGAAGTTATTGTAAATGGCATCCACCACAATGAACTGGAGGTCATTGTCAAACTTTTGACCGACAGGATAAGCTCAAATTTCTCCCTCCACTCCTTCTCCCAACATTACAAAACAAATACTGCATACCTCAATCCCCCCAACCATTACTAAGAAACAGATCATCAATACACCTTCCAAGGCCAGTGCATCAGTGGGTCCAGGATGTTTAATAAATAGCATGAAACATGACCTCTCTGGTCCACTTGAAACACTTTTCAGCTGGAGCCTTCAGTCAGATTTTGTGTCCAAGAAATAGAAGATGGCTACAGTCATTCCCCTGCATAAAGGAGGTCCAACCACTTTTCTGGGTAGCTGCAGGCCCATAAGTCTTACCAGCCTCATATGTAAGGCCATGGAAAGAATCATCATAAACATGATAAATAAGGACATAGGCAACCTGCAAATGCTGGACCCATCACAGTTCAGCTTTGTTGAAGGAAGATTGTGCCTATTAAATCTGGTAGACTTTTTTTAGAGGGTCACCAAAGCATTGGATGAAGGCAAGACTATGCACACAGCTTAACCTGGCCAAGACATTTAATACAATAGCCCACTCAGGTATTATAGGTATAAATCCTTTTATCATCCACTGGATAGCCAACTAGCTCACTGATATTATCCAGGAGGTCAAAATAGGTGAGGCCACCTCCACCAAGAGGCCAGTCACTAGCAAAATCACACAGGGCTCGGTATTGGGCATATTCCTTTTTAGGATCTCTTTCTCTGAAGTGGAAGCAAATGCTGAAGGCTTATAGCTGACTAAGTTTGTAGATGATTGCAAGCTGGGAGTTATTATCGACTCCTCTGCAGACACTAACATTCTTCAAAGAAGGTCTGTCTCTGGCTAACAAATAGTCCCATAGCCATGGTCTTAAACTCAGTGCTAAAAAATGCATAATTGTACCCTTTTGGTTGTCAAATTTGGGCTGGGCTCCTCAATGGCCTCCTGGACTGAACGCCTAGTAACTACCTATATATTGTACAGTAAGGGCTGACAATTGTATAGAAAGCCACGTGTCAGCCTTCTAAACTGTAATAATCGCACTGTTAACTAGATAAAGTAGTTCACCTGGAAAAGGTGGGTTCTTTGGATGATGTAATAAATGTACACAGTAAATGTGTATTTTGGCTGCTATGATAATAGTGATTCAGACAGACAGACATGCAATGGTCTAGCAGATGAAAGCAAGTGCAGCATGTATAAAATGTGGCTACTGTGGAGGGATAGCACTGCTTTATACAGGAATGTATGGAGACTGAATCTGCAAACGTGACTGGGTTGCATGTATGATGTTTGTGTGTGTACAACATACACATGTAACATATATACAGGCCGGCCTTCTTTGGTACAATGTATACTTGAATGTCATAGGTACCTGTAGGCATGAAAAACAAATCAAACAGATTTTATTTATGCATTGTATTTATTTATTTTTATTTCATTTTGCTTTTGTTTACTAGGGTTTTCAACTAGATTTAGTCAAAAAACATTTTCAGTAGAGGCCTGGGGAGAAAAGCTTTAACATGTTACAAACATTTTTAAACAAACATTCAGTAATATACATGAACCAAACATTAAATAATATACATTAACCATTACACATACATTTGCTAATTATATTACATTCTTATGAAATAAAGGCGACTATTAAAGCATTTTAAAGTAACACGCATTAGATGTTAAACTGCGCATTGAAGAGGTGTATTAGTAGATTAGACAAATAGATAATAGATCATGTGATTAGTATTTAGAAATTCAAAGAAATGAAGGTGTGGGAAGGAACCAGGTTGGGCAGAAAATGTTACTATTATAGTAAGATTATAAAAAGATATTGTATTATATGTTATTATTATATTGTAAATATTACAGTAAAGAGGTGGAGCAGGTTCAGAGACAATTTTATGTATGGCTATCATAAGGTTTTTATTAGAAGTATGGAGGTGAGGCATAAGCAGTGTCATAAAAATAATAATTACAGCTGGGAGATGCTAATAAAACTGTTCAGGTATTGGTGAAGACTGGTTGTGGGGTTTATGATTCTGAATGAAGAAAAAAGGCCTGATGATAAGGAAAGCTGAGGATAACAATGGCATTTATTACAGGTTTGTGTAACTGTGGTAACATACTCCTAAGTGTCCTCGGGAAACACTTGCACTTACCTTGCAGTACACAGATATGAAACTGCAGAATGCACACCACTATCCATAACATCAAATCACATTGGTGCATGGACCCACTTCCAGGCATTATATACTGATATAAACACAATCTGGATAATATCTGTGCCAGGCAAAAAGTATAGTACAGTTCAGACAGTGTGGGTCTGTGATAAAACGCCATCTAAAAACTAGGATGGTGCAGGAGCTACAATTTTCTCTCACTGAGGGAGCCATTTGCAGCATTCTGTGCATGTTATGTGACAACTGCATCAGATGGAGTGAAGCGGTTTTTAGCCTCTACTGAAACTACTAGGTAAGAGCATTGCAGAAGATGCTGCTCTGCCATGGCACATATGGATCTTTGTGCAAGTTATTTCCATCTTACTGCCAGAAAGGGTATGGTATAGCATGTATAGCATGTGTTACAAAATATGCATATAAAGACTTCATGTTGTATGCAAAAAGTACTGCACACTACATGACTTTATCTTGCACTGATATTCCTGTCATGTTCCCTGTAAGCCCAAGCTACAGTCATGGCTCATGCAATACTCTAGCTGTATAAAGCTCTGTACCTTTCTATCATTTGTTATCCATGACACCAGGATATGTGGGTTACTGCAATTCAATGTCACATTTCACTGATTCTGCAAAGAAGATCACAGTACTATTGCAAAACACTCTGCCTTCAAAGTGCTTGTACCCATTGTAAGAGGGATATCAATATATGGTATCATGTGTATTTATTTTAGAACTGTACATGAATAGTACTCATACCCACCATAACAGGGATGTTGATATATGACATCATATTTGTTTCTTTCAGATCTATGCTTGCATAGTGCTTGTACCCACTGTAGCAGGGATATTAATATATGACATCATGTGTATCCTTTCAGATCTAGCAACAGCCATGAACAAGTGGCATCTCTGTGATAAAAGACATTCCTGGTCTGGCTTCCATTGAAATAAGAAAATCTTCATAATGCAGAGACATGACTGCTAAGATGTATCCGCAAATGTGAGGATAGTTTGATTCTAGAAACTCAACTGATAGATACAGTGTCACACAGAAGGCAAGTGCCGGGTGGCTAGCCGTGATGCAGTAGTTCATCAGTATAACTCACTCACACACACACACACTTGCACCTATGGCCAATTTAGAGGGCCCAGTCCACCTACTGCATGTCTTTGGAATGTGTGAGGAAACTGGAGCACTGGGAGGAAACTCACACGACTGCAGAGAGAACATGCCGACTCCGCACAGAAGGCACCCCAACTGAGAATCCAACCGGAGAACCTCTTGCTGTGATGTGACAGTGCTAACCTCTGCATATAAATATCATCCTGCAAAACAGTGTTTACATATGAGAAGCAGGAGATACATGCATTAGTGTATGAGGGTGTAAGAATGAATACTGTCTGTACCATATGAGAAGCAGGAGATACATGCATTAGTGTATGATGGTGTAAGAATGAATACTTTCTGTACCATATGAGAAACAGGAGATATATGCATTAGTGTATGAGGGTGTAAAAATGAATACTGTCTGTATTATATGAGAAGCAGGAGATACATGCATTACTGTATGAGGGTGTAAGAATGAATACTGTCTGTACCATATGAGAAGCAGGTGATATATGCATTAGTGTATGAGGGTGTAAAATGAATACTGTCTGTACCATATGAGAAGTAGGAGATATATGCATTAGTGTATGAGGGTGTAAAATGAATACTGTCTGTATTCAATGCCATACATCTTTCAAGTATATCTCAAAAACTTAATGAAATGTATGCAGCATCAACTGGAGAGAGAAAAACATTAAATAAGGTGTAAAACACTGTTTTGTGAACATACTGTTTTGAAACATTATTTAAGATGAAATTAACAGCATTCTTTGTGTTAATCCAAAGCTCTTCAACCTGCCTATATCTGCAGTAGAGTTAATTTAAAAAAATCCCCATTGATATAATGCTATGATTCTAAGTATTTGTTGAGATTATTACCTTGTTTCAGTATGCTTTCCAGTTTTCATTGCAGATAGTTCTGCTCCTCTATGGATGCACCCCTGTTGGGTCACATTACCTGTGTGCATCATTTCTTGCCTTCCTACCAGTTCATGTAGCATAGGAAATGCTTGGAAAAAAAGTAAAAGATTTGTTGAGTAGCTGTGGATTTACTAGCACTGGGTGCTAACTGCTTGAGAGATACGTTGTAGACATCTGTATTTTGTGAAAGTATTTATACTTTTATTATTAATTATTGTATTTACACTTTTCCTTGCTACTGCATTTGCAGCATCAGTCTGGTTGACGAACTACATAGCTGCTTTAATTTCTCAAGCTAAATTTTGATTTCCAGTTTAATTGATAGCTGTGGTGGTACAGTGGTACTGTTGTTGCCTCACAGCAAGAGGTTCTTCTGTTTGATTCTCGGCTAGAGTGCCTTCTGTGTGGAGTCTGCATGTCCTCCCCACGGTCGAGGAGCCTCCGAAAGACAAGCATGAAGGGTGTGCCTTTGCTGAAGGTTGGGCATTGGGCTGGCAACTCGACACCATAAAAATCAACTCCCAATCATTAGCGGACCGGAGTTCCGCTGTGGCGACCCCTAACAGGGAAAAGACAAACATTTAGCAAAATTATACAGATCTCTGGTTTCATATTTAAGTTTTAGGCTAGTGTGTTTTTTTTTTTTTTTGGTTTAGTTACTATCTACTTTGTAAGAATTGTTGCAAATGAGGCTTCTTTAGCTGTAGCTTTTCTTAATCCCCCAAACATGATGCCAGAAGGAATCAGTGAGTCACTGCTATGAAAGGAGACAGTAGGCAGCCAACAAAACATAACCGTCTGTACTCTGGTCATTTTACAGATGATTAGTTTAAACAACCTCCTTAGTTGCTAGAAAGTATGGGATTCAAGCCTAATCAGATGGTCTTCCCATATTGCTTTAATTTACAAAAGTGGCAAAGGAGAGACACAGTTTAGCTTCCACTAAATTACAAAAATTAAAATCAAATCTTCATAACTTGTAAATCTGTATTGATATTTGATATTTATTCACATGATGCTTATGATACCTTGTAAAAGATACCATAATTGTTTACTTATATTGACTAATGTTTTTTTTCTGAATGTAGAAGATTTTCTCTGCTGATACTGATGTCAAAAGGTCAAGGCAGAGTCTGTTACATTATCTGCAGACATTATAAAGTGTGTACTGTACAGTGGAATGTTTCTAGGCACTTTTAGTCATTATAATGACACATATGGTTGATCTGATCAATGAAAACTACTTTGTTGTACACATACTGTAAAATGTATACTGCTGTGGGTGTCAAAACAATGCATGTTAAATGGTAAGTAAAGGACTTGTTTTATGCATGGTCATATGTGTTATTTTTTTTATTTTGTCAGACTGATTTAATACATTTTCATTTCATGATGCTTTTCTACTCCCCCCCCCCCCAAGACATACACAATGTGAGTAGAATGAGGATACTGGCAAAATATCCTAGTATTGGGTGTCCAATCGTCTGAGCATGCAACTTTAAATATATATTTTCTATTTTCCTTTGGGAGAATGGTAGTGAGTATACATTGTATCAGACACTGGTAACCATCTGTTTTATATAAACTGTTTTCTGAAATGTTTCTTTTATGGCACGTAGGTGTCTACTTTGGGCCTATATTAAATTGTCAAAATGGCATTACAGCAAATGCCATTTTGCCAACATGTAAAAAGAGAAATGCTCAAACAGCAAAACCCCAGGTCACAGATTTTTTTCCTAGGGGAAAAAAAATCGGGAGACCAACAAAACAAAACACACCAGTTAAAGCATTTTAAAGTGGGGGGGATTTGCCCCCTCCCCATCCCCAATACAGGGGGGGGGGGGCTGTGCCTCCCAGATCCTCCCTAACCCTAACTATATATATCAACTCTGAGATTGCACTACAGTGGGGTAAAGGGTAATGTCATGTTTCAGGCCAAGCATTTTTTTTCCCTAGGAAAAAAATCGCTGACATGAACTTTCGCTGTTTGAGCATTTTGCTCTTTACGTGTTGGTGAAACAGCATTCGCTGTAATGCCATTTCGACAATTTAATATACACCGTCTACTTTGAATATATTTTGCTGTCATTAAAGATCATTGCTTAAACCATGTAAAAAATCCAAAAACCAGGAACCACATGCAAACCAAAGGTTCCGAATCCAGGAACCAGTCAAACGAGCAAGTTTTGAGCAAGAGTAATAATTTTATTTCACCCGCAAAATCTAGTAATTCATCCAGTGGTAAATAACCACATACAAATCACACAAGCACTTTCGTCTCTAACTATTCAGAGACTTTCTCAAGATGAGCAACCACCCGGGAAGCACAATTTACATACCTCATCCCAATCTAATACAACCAATAGCAAAACCAACACATTTTAAAACAATCATATAATCAAAATGTTATACCCTAATATCTTAACAACACCTAAAAATATTTATATATACATATTCCTATATCATTATAAATATATAAATATACAAGATACATAAAAATAATTATCACTAATAAATATCGTATTTATAAATGTTAAAACATTTAATACTAAAATACTAAAATAATTAATCAAAAATACACATAATCACCTTGAAATGAAATATCCATTAGCTTTAAATATAACCTATTACCTCTCAAGGGCTTTTAGTTTCAGAAAACATACTATGGAAAAGAGATCATTTAAGCCAGGCCACAATGCATTAGTTCTTAGCTGACATAAGGCTTCCAATTTTTCCAGCTGTAAGGGCCATGGGCCACCCCTCTGGTCAATTTTCAAAAAATCAATAATTATAAACCTAAAAGAATGGCTATCAAATTCCTTACTATGCTTAGCCAAAGCATTATTGTCCCTCTCTTGTCTGATGTCTCTAAGGTGCCCGTAGATATGGCATCTCAATTTCCTCTCTGTCTTCCCTATATAAAAACAGGGACATGCCGTACACAGCACACGCACCATACACCACTCTATCAGTCTGACATGAACCCTTCCTAGCCAATCATATTGTCACCCCATTAAAATTGAATGATGATCCCTCTAAAATATGGCAACAGTAATTACAGGCTCCACATTTACTCATGGACCTAACATACAGCCCCCCACCCTGAGCTTACAAAATGTTTTTCAAACAACTCCCTGTCCTGTATACAATGACAGGTCTCTTACTGACAAATTGCCTCAAATCATTACAAGAGGACAAAAGTATCCATTTCTTTTGTAAAATGTCAGCAATTTGCTTACTATCAACATTAAATGTAGTAATAAAAGCTGAGTGAAAATTACTGCCCACATCCCTCTCTGATTCACTCACCCTATTAAGTTCATAGCTTCATAGGTAGGTACTAGGTTATTGGCCCTTGGGCTTATACAAGTCTAGCCAAAAAGGTACCCTGGCTTTCACCACCCAAGAAAATTATTTTCCTGTGCCCCTGAGAAGCAGAATCACAGAAGTGATCCCCGGGGTGAATTTGTTATTACCCATCTGAAATTAAGACTGGTACCTAAAGGTTTACGCATGTGGTGTTTCCCTACCGGTCTTGTGGCTAATTCATCACTTCACAAAGAGTTGTTATCTATGTTTGACAGGCATGGTGCAGAATATATGGACTTGGTGGTTAAGCATAATGAGACTTTGTTGTCAAATCTTATGAGAGAAGCCACAGACTTGGACAGACCAATTACTGAGGATGTGGCACATGAAAGTAACATCTTTGAATATAACCGGATGTTCAAAAGTATTGAACATCAAAATAAAAATATCAAGAGTAGGAAACTTAAGAAGATTGAAAGGGACAGAAAACAATACAATGACAAGACTGTCTACCCTGAACCACCTAAATCCCAGAGTTGGGGTAGTAGTTATGTATTTAATAATATGACAGATAATAGTAATGAAGGGCTTTTTTTAGACAACGAGAATTTCCCACCCCTGAGAAGATATGAAAGACTCTGGGGCAAATAGAACAGAGAAATCCCTGTGCAAGGAACACACCTGGTGAACAGTGGTCAAGGTGGCCATGTACCATTTCAGAGAGGGGGTTGGAGAGTGGCTTACCAGGGCCAGAGTTAAGCCCTGTGTAGGGCTTGGTTGTCCTGTGTAAGATAATTAGGAATTCTACTGAGGACCTTAATGTTTTTAATTTCTCATCCATGCAAATTGATGTTGTTGATTGTGATTTATTATCCAAGGGCACAACCTTTGTGCCCACAAAGAATTGTAACCAAAAACACCCTGGTTGACTTAAAACACTATGCAAGGAAGTTGAACCTAAATGTGTTGTTTCAGTCTATTGAACCTGTTAGCAACCCATTACATATTTCAAGTACATATAATCCCCCCCTACACCCCTCATTGTTAATTTTTGAGAAGCTATGTGAGATTGATAGCAGGAATATATCTAGAATGAAACCAATTTCAAACTTAAATGATGGTGAATTGGAGGGCTTGGCTAAACTTAGGGGTAATATAGATGTTAGAATTATTAAACCTGATAAGGGTGGTGGCATGGTCATGATTAATACAGTGGATTATAATGGCAAATGACAGTGGGCCCTATAGAAGGATTTCTTTGAATGAACTTAATGGATCCTATAGAAAAATTAGGAATGAATTAAATGATTTGTTCATTGAAGACTCCATTTCTATTGAAGAATTGAATTATCTGTCTGTGGCCCACCCAAAAATACCAGCTATTTTCGGATTGCCTAAGATACATAAAAGTCTTTCTAATCCACCTATGCGGCCTATTGTGGATGGTCAGGGTTCTATTACCTACCCATTGGCCAAGTTTCTGGATATTAAATTGAAACCACTAGTTATGAAAGAGGTGACTGTGTAGGGATTCATGGGATTTTTTTGAATTGGGTGAATTACCTGGAATTTTTGGATACTGAGTTATTCATTACAATTGATGTAAAAGATCTTTACACGGTGATTCCTCATGATACTGGAATTGAATGGGTATGTGAATTTCTAGTTGATAGGGGTATTCCCCAACCAATGGTTAATTTGTACGAACAACTGTTTGATTTGGTGTTGAAGAATAATTGTATTTATTTTAACAAGGATTTTTTTTTACAAATGGAAGGGGAGGGGGGCTATGGGTTCACCATGTGGGGGCCTGTTCGCCAATATTGTGATGTTACAATGAGATAAGAAGTTTTTATGTGTTTCACCATAGTATCCCATTGTAAAATGTACATCCAGTTTCTGGATGACATTTTTATTTATTGGGATGGGCCCCTGGAATTGGTAACTGTTTTTCTGGCTTACATTAATGGTTCAACTTTCTTTTTAAAGTTTACACATAATGTTGCTAAGAAGGAGATCTCTTATCTGGATGTGAAATTGATAAAAAATGATGATTTACATATATTTATATCAGAAATTTTTCATAAGGAAACTTACTCCAACAACTTCCTGCCCTTTACCAGCTCTCATCCCTTTAAACAGAAAAAGGCAGTGGTAAAGGGTCAATTTGTTTGGGCGGCCCGGATGGTATCCCTCTGTTGCATTCTTGAATGAATGCGGATTACTTTAAGGCATATTTTTAAAAAAGGTTATCCATTTGGATTGGTAAACAAAGTGATGTTTGTTAGAGGTTATAAACAAGAGAGAAAGGGGTTATTTCAAGGCTATCCTGTCTCAGAAGAACAGGCAGGGGTTAACAATTTGTCCAGTGGAGGCGAGGGTGAACCTATGTTGTCAAACATGAGTTTGAACCTTAATAGGGTGAATGAATCAGAGATGGATGTGGGCAGTAGTTTTAAATCAGCTTTCATTGCTACATTTAATGTGGATAGTAAACAAATTGCTGACATTTTACAAAATAATTGGATACTTTTGTCCTCTTGTAATGATTTGAGGCAATGTGTCAGTGAGAGACCTGTCACTGTATACAGGAAAGGGAGTTGTTTGAAAAACATGTTGGAAGCTCGGGTGGGGGGCTATATGTTGGGTCCATGAGTAAATGTGGAGCCTGTAATTACTGTTGCCATATTTTAGAGGGATCATCATTCAATAGTAATGGGGTGACAGTACGATTGGCTAGGAAGGGTTCATGTCAGACTGACAGAGTGGTGTATGGTGCGCTGTGTATGGCATGTCCATGTTTTTATATAGGGAAGACTGAGAGGAAATTGAGATGCTGTATCTATGAGTACCTTACAGACATCAGACAAGGGAGGAAGAATAATGCATTGGTTAAGCATTTTAAGGAATTTGATAGCCATTCTTTTAGGTTTATAATTATTGATTTTTTGCAAATTAACCTGAGGGGTGGCCCATGGCCCTTACAACTTAAAAAATTGGAAGCTTTATGGCAGCTAAGAACTAATGCAATGCAATGGCCTGGCTTAAATGATCTCTTTTCCATAGCATGTTTTCTGAAACTAAAAGCCCTTGAGAGGTAATGAATTATATTTAAAGCCAATGGATATTTCATTTCAAGGTGATTATGTGTATTTTTGATTTATTATTTTAGTATTAAATGTTTTAACATTTATAAATAAGATATTTATTAGTGATAACTATGTTTTATGTATCTTGTATATTTATATATGTATAATGATATAGGAATATGTATATATAAATATTTTAGGTGTTGTTAAGATATTAGGGTATAACATTTTGTAAACAATCATGATTGTTTTAAAATGTGTTGGTTTTTGCTATTCATAGGTTCATAGGTAGGTACTAGGCTGTCGGCCCTGTGGCCTATATAAGCCTAGCTAAAAAAGTTCCCTGGCTTTCACCACCCAAGAAAGTTATTTTCCTGCACCCCTGTCTAGCAGAGCCACAGAAGTGATCCCCGGGGTTAATTTTTCTTATTTCCCATCCAATTGTCGAGATTTTTCTTAAAGAGGGCTAATGAGGAGCTTTGCTTGACATGAATGGGTAGTCTGTTCCAGACGTGGGAAGTCTCTGGGTCAGGATTCTATCCCTCCAGCATGTTCTGTTTATTGTGGTGGCAAGGTTTAGTTCCCTGGAGCATGTTGCTTGGAGAGATTTAGGTTTATTTAAGTGTAGCATGTCCAACAGATCTAGGTTTGACATGGCTTTGTGTGTTAGGCAGAGGTCGACTCTGAGTAGGCGACAAGCGACGGAGTAGAGCTGGAGTTTTTTAGACTGTCTGCGTATGGCATCTGTTTGAGGCTGGAAATCCTCTTAGTGAGGTATTTCTGTGGCCATTCTAGTTGTTGTAGATGTTTTGCGAGGTACATGCCAAATGGGGCGTTATACTCTATAATGGGTCTGATGAGGGATGAGTAGAGAGGAACAATTACCTCTTTTTTTCTGGATGTGAACTCCTTTGTGATGAGGTGTGCCACATAGAAGGATTTCCTGACTACTGTGACAATGTGATTATCAAAGGAGAGACTACTGTCCACCTGTGTCCCAAGGTCACTTACCACATTTTCAGTGTTTAGTAGGCTACCACCTATAAGGTACATCATGGGTAAAATGTTTTTCCCCAAAGGGGATGACAATGCACTTCTTGGCATTGAGCTTGAGGCCATGACTTTGACACCAAGCATCAGTCTCAGTGAGACCCCTTTGTAGAATGTCCACATCATTAGGCAATTTTATTATGGCACCTAGTTTGCAGTCATCTGCGAACTTTGTTAGCCAAAGACCTGCTGTATTAGCCTGGACTTCTGAGAAGTAGATGCTAAACAAGAAAGAACCCAGGACTAAGCCCTGTGGTACTTCACTTGTCACTGGTCTGAAACTGGATTTGAAGTCGGCTACTTTCACTGTGTGGGTTCTGTCAGTGAGCCAGTTGGCCACCCATCTTGTGACATAGGGATTTGTGCCCAGTATAGTGAGTTTATCTATAATTCCAGAGTGGGGGATGGTGTCAAAAGCCTTGACGAGGTCAAGATAGGCTGTGTGCAACACTTTACCCTCATCCATGGCTCTGGTGACTGCTTCAAAGAAGTCAATCAGGTTTAGGAGACGTGACCTACCTTTTACAAACACAAACTGAGTGGGGTCCAGTGTTTGGAAGTTACCTATGTCCTTCTTTATAAGTTCCAAGATGATAGGTTCCATGGCCTTGCAGACCAGGCTCATCAGGCTAATGGGGTGGTAGTTCCTGGAGTCTGTGGTGGTGCCCCCTTTGTGGAGTGGGATAACCATTGCTGTGCGCCATTCAGTAGGCACAAAGAATGAAGTGAGGCTATGATTAAACATGGTACTTAGGTGGGGTGCCAGTTTGCTCTGTAGTTCATGCAGAACGCAGCTTGGGATGTTGTCCGGTCCCATTGATCCTGTGTTCTTGGCTTTGGAGAGTGCGGTCTTTATTAGTGCATCTGTGATTACAAGGGCTTTGCATTCTTCCAGTATTGTGATGGGCCCTTTGGGGGTGAGGGGGGTATGAAGTTTGCACTGAACTTATCTGCCAGGATATTGGCAATATCAGTTGGTTTTGCACATCTAGTGCCATTGTGCTGTAGCTCAGAGCAGATCTGAGTGTCGCCACTGAGATTCTTGACATAGTTGTAGAATGCTTTGTGGTTGTCTTTAGAATCAGTGGAATTTTATTTTCATAACTAGATTTGGAGGATTTTATGAGGGACCTCAGCTTCTTTCTGAGGCTGACCAGGGAGTTCCTGCAATCAGGGGATTTTACTCTTTTTTGCAACAGCTTCTTCCTTCTGTTGTAGAGTTTGTTTATGGCAGGAGACCACCAGATTGGCTCCTTTTTTTGGAGGATAGTGTCTTGGTTCTGTTGGGGATGGCACGATCCATGCACTCGTGTATGTGCTTATACAATGCATTTGTATAGGATTCAGCAGTCGTATCTCTATTTTCCGTCTGTATGGGTGTCATGAAGTTTGTCACTTCTGTCTTAAGAAGCATAAAGTGGGCTTTAGAGAAGTTTTTTATGGTGGTTTCCTTAATGGGGGGTGGGGGTGGGATATTGATGTCTAGGATGATTAGCTTGTGGTCGGATCTGACCAGCGAGAAGTTGACCTCTGGTGTGGAACATTGTTTGCCCATACTGGTAATGACCAGGTCCAGGGTATTGCTGCCCCTGGTGGGGATATGGACAAGCTGATCCAGAGCATTGGAATTTATGAATTCCAGAAAACGATGAGCAAATGAGTTAGTACATGAGTAGTTTTCCCAGTTGATGATGGGGTAGTTGAAATCGGCCATTATTAGGGTATTGGGCTGTACCTTAATATTACCCAGTATATCAAGAAATGTGGAGTGGGCATCCTGGGGCAGGGCAGGGGATCTGTAACAAGCTACAACCTGGATTGCAGTCTTGCCCAGTGTTAGTTGCACTTGGATAAACTCGGATGCATTATGTTGAGCAGCTAGCCTGGAGGTGTGGCTATCCTTAATGAATATAGACACACCTCCTCCTTTAGTGTTTCAGTTCAGGTTAGGTGGCCGAAAGGTGTGGTATGAGTTATAGCCTGGTAATGAAGGGGTGCTCTCTGTAGCCTTGAACCAGGTCTCCATCACTGCACAGATGTCGATGTTCTCCATTTTAAGGAGTGCCTCGAGTGAGTGCATTTTGAGGTTTAGACTTCTAGCACTGAGTAGCATTACCCTCAGATTTTGCTTGCTTATACCTGCTATGGTGGTGAGCTTGTCATTTGAACCTTGCCTAAAAAAGGCACTATATGGGTGCCAAGAGCTTTAGCCAGTATCCGGAATCGCAGGGGAGACAGGTGCAGGTTATCTCTGGCAAAGCATTGTGATCTGTTGATCATGTCATCCCAGGCAGACAGACACTGGATCCCCTTAGAATGGCACCAGAAGCTTAGCCAATTGTTGAAGTCAATCATTTTGTCCTTGTATTGTGGTATCATTCTGGGCAATGGCAGGATGCTACTCGGGGCTAGGGTCATACCTGCCTGGGCTACATGATCTGAGATCTCCTCCATGTCTCTTTTCATGTAGTCCAGGGAGGTATGTCTCAGGTCATTTGCATCAACATGGACAATGACAGAGTCATATTTGTACTTGTTGTGGAGTGATCTGAGTGCTTGCATTATGTGGCAGATCCTGGCACCCGACAGGCAGATGACAGTAACTTTCTCCTTGTTTAGCCTGGTGAGGGGGACATCAATGTGCCTGACTATCGAGTCACCTATGACTAGTGTGTTGGGTATGTTGTTTTGCCTTATGGGCTGAGGTTGAGTGGCACACTGATTTTATGGGCTATATGTTATTTGGGTAGTGTTATGGGGGTGGTGTTTGCTAGTGTTTCAGCTTTGGAGGTCTCTGTTGTTTGGGCAGATTTTTATTGAGAGCCTCTGCGAATGTAGGTGTGTGTTTTGTGTTACTATGCGTGGGTTTAGGTGTTGTAGGTTTTGATGGACTGTGTGTTGAGTGTGGTATGGTGCAGGTGTTTACCTTCTCCTCTTGACTGTCTGGTACAGTTTTGGCTGGAGAGAGCTTGGCTTCCAGTTTGGCTATATAAGTGCATCTCTCACAGGTTGCATTGTTGGGTGGTAGGAGGAGAGGGTTTTCAGTGTATATGAGGCAATTGCTACATTGCCCCAAGATGCCCAGATTCATCATGTGGACAGAGGAAAATACAGGGAGCTGACCCTTAGACATGCCTAGATAGGTGGTTATTAATTTTAGTACTAAAAACTGTTTTCCTCCTAACAAGTGAGGAAAGTTGAGTGCTGCAGTAATTTGTAGATTATTTAATGTTTGCAATGAGTTTTGAACAATTGCCGAGCACAAGGAAACAGTTTTGAGTGCTAAAACTAGAAAACTGGCTAGTTCTAAGGGAAAATTTGAAGAGCAGACTTTCTGGCACCGGGAATACTTTAACCCTAGTTAAATGGTGCTGAGCGATGCACAAAACTATGCAAACACGGGTTTTTAAATAAAAAGATGAAAGGGATAGAAATAGCCCAAAATGGCCAATAAAACTACATATTCTGAACTGAAACCACTCCTCCAGCGACAGATAGGCTGCTCAAAGCTCACCACTCTCACTGATGAACAGAGAAGGTTCTTTCTATCTTAGTAAGGTCTGGGCAATACAGAAACTACAAAACAGCCCAGAATTCAGCAAACTCTGAAAACCTGACTCTACTGGTTATAGAAAGGTGGGAAACGAGTAGAGAGATAGGATTTTTTTTTTCAAAAATGAAAACAGATACAGTAAAACAAACAATTTTAAAGCAGAAAAATGGCTACCACACTTGAATGTGTATCCCTCAACATTTCAACAGCTGAAAAACACTTAAAAATGATCATGTAGCCCTCAACATTTCAATAGTTGAAAAACACTTAAAAATGATCAGTTACAGTGCAGACAGTATAAAAGTTCAAAAAACAGTTCAAGTAAGTTGCAAAATTAATAAAAAATTCTCGGAATAGTGCGGCTAGCAAAAATAAGCAATAAAAAAGCAAAACAGAGGTACTTAATCCATGAAAAGTTTCCCTTTTCTCTCTCTGCTGCTGTAGAACTCTGCAGGACACCCAGGGAGGATCTTGCTGCGGTAATACAAGCTCAAAAAACACGCAAACACAGGTTTTTAGACAGAAACATGAAAGGGATACAAGTAGCCCAAAATGGCCAGTAAAA
Source organism: Protopterus annectens (assembly GCF_019279795.1). NCBI lineage: Eukaryota > Metazoa > Chordata > Ceratodontiformes > Protopteridae > Protopterus > Protopterus annectens. The sequence continues at coordinate 1,911,316,409 of NC_056725.1, forward strand.
CTACAGATTCTGAGCTGAAACCACTCCTCCAGTCACAGACAGGCTGCTCAAAGCTCACCACTCTCACTGATGAACAGAGAAGCATCCTTCTGTCTTAGTAAGGTCTGGGCAACACAGAAACTACAAAACAGACCAGAATTCAGCAAAATCTGAAAAGCGGACTCTACTGGTTATAGAAAGGCAGGAAATAAGTAGAGAGATAAGATTTTTTTTGTTTTGTTTTTTTCAATAATTAAAACAGGTACAGTAAAACAAACACTTTTAAAGCAGAAAAATGGCTATCACACAGTTAGACCACCACAGGAGTAGGGGGGAACCAGTTTCAGAACAGATGAGAAAACAGCAAACAATGTCAGCAAATATATAAAATAATTCACTCAGGCAAAAAGTAAGACAATGCAGAACTCTGAAAAGTGCCAAGAAATATACTTATCAGCGTTATATTTCCAGATTGTTTGAGAAGCACTCTAGTCAGAACACAAGGAGATTCTAACAGTGTATGCAGGAATTTACAAATAGGGACTATTTTTAAATCAGCAAGCCTTTATACAATCATATAACACAAAAGCTGTTAGACCAGTTTTATAAATGTTAACACCACCACAGGAATGGGGGGGGGGACCAGTTTCAGAACAGATGAGAAAACAGTGTATTGGTTGTATTAGATTGGGATGGGGTATTTAAATGGTGCTTCCTGGGTGGTTGCTCATCTTGACAAAGTCTCTGAATTGTCAGAGACAAAGTGCTTGTGTGATTTGGATGTGGTTATCTACCACTGGATGAATTACTAGATTTTGCAGGTGAAATAAAATGATTCTTCTTCCAGAGAAAACTTGTTTGTTTAACTGGTTCCTGGATTCAGAGCTTTTGGTTTGTATAAAGTTCAATGCTTGTCAGGGTGGACTAAGGACTGTAGTGTTTTGACCTTGTTTTTCTAGCAGACTTATGAGTAATCTAATGTGCATCAATCTGATACTTCCCTTACATGAGCTATTGTCTTTTCAGCCCAGCAACAGTCATGCACAACTGGCATGCCTGTGATAAAAGATATTGCTGAATGGGCCACCAATGAGATAATGAGCAAATATTCATAATGCAGAGTTACTACTGCGCTTGAGTAAAATTACATTAACCCACTGGGTATGCTTTTTACACATGCATTATTCTCAGTAGAAATAGTACAATAGGTTGTTCTGGGCCATTACAGGGACATTTGGGATAAAAGAAAAATAAGTGGATTGTAATTGCAACTAGATGCTGTATCTGCTGAGAGCAATATGGGCACCACTATCAACAACGACGATAATAAATGATTTACTGCATCAGTAACAGCTTGAATAGTGAAATATGTGAAAAGGGTCTGCTTCAGAAACCGAGACCATAACATCAAAGTTTTGAAACTTCGAAAACCTAAAAAAAAAATAGTAAAAACAAAAAATTTTTTTTACATTTTTGCAGGGATGTAAGCCACCCTGTGCCCCCAACACACAAAATAAATATACCAACTCTGAGATCGCACTACAGTGAGGAAAATGGTAATTATACCATGATCCCGACATTCGGAAGGGCAGTAAACAGGCATTATACTATGCCATTATTTAAAAAATATCCCATTCTGCACTGTATGGCGATCTCCATTCAAAACGTTTAAAGTTTCAAAACTTTGATCTTATGGTCTCAGCCTTTTGAAGCTCCATGTTTTGAAACTCTGAGCTTCTGAAGGTGATACATAAATATATATACATATCAGGGGTGGGAAGGTGCAGCCTCCTATACTGGTGGAAACAGGGAGTCTGTCCCTACAAAAAAACTACTTTGAAGGAGAACATATATTACCAGCATTCCCTATGCTCATATCATTTATTTTATTTGCCATAATTCCAACACTCACAGCTACAGGCCTTAGAATTAAAACAGGGACCCTATTGCATCACAATTCTCTAGAGCAGAGAGTGAACCCGAAAGCATGTCCACCTTAATGTGCATTTGAGTGGCCCTATTATTGTAGCAGCTTATCAGGAGTGCTGAAAAATGTTGTAGGCTTTGATCAGGGAGACATATAGACATTTACCAATCAATTAACTGGCATGAAACATTTCATGTGTTATCTTAGTAAAAATGTTATACTATTTCACTTAAACACATTACTGGGGTCTTACGGAACACTTGATAAATGCCTATAAAAGTATTAAACCTAATAACAGTACAGCTTTGGGTCAAGGCAGTGATCCACCATCCCATCTGCAGGAGTGCAACAGCAGCATGGCATCAGTCTGCATATAATCAGTGAAGTAGGTAACTTATTGCTAACCATGTTAGTGTCAGATGTAGCTCCTCTGCATTAATCAAAGTCTGCATAACAAGTTTGCAACACATTACTGCAGCATCTTCATAGCATTCCTTTATTACCTTGTGATATGGGCTTTTTGTAATGGTAGGAGCATTAAACAAGACATTGACTATATTTTGCACAGTAACTTGTAACAATAACCCCAGAGATGAGGCAGTAGCAGCATCATAAGAGACACAAACCACGCCCTAATAGTAATGTAAATGATTGCATGTCGGGTATCAGCATGAGCACAGTAACAGTTTATATATATATATATATATATATATATATATATATATATATATATATATATATATATATATATATATATATATATATATATATATATATATATATATATATATATATATATATAAAAGGAGAATTAGAGTAACAGGCAGAATGACACAGCACCTGACTCAACACAAACATGCACATATAATCAGCTCTTTATATATTCAAGAAAGGCATGTCAATGAATTCATCCTGGCACTGCTCTTCCATCTTGCCTCTTAGATACAGAAGATGTCCAGCCTCCTTCTTACTAGGTCCTTATTAATTCATGGAATAAAAGCATCATCAAACCATTCTGACTGAGATCGTATTACAGTAGGGTTCAGGAAATGTGCCCTTTCCCCACTGTAGTGCGATCTTGGAGTTGGTATATATAATTAGCAGGGGATGTGGGGGGTTGATGAATGGCAATTCTGATGAAATTCCATTTGATGATATTTTCATTTGATAAATTAATAGGGAACCCCTTCATATCATCATGTCATTCACATCCAAGCTCTGCACTGTCAGTGAACATATATTGAGTGTATCACTCCTCATTTCATGTTTGACAGGTTGATTGTTATTTTGCATCCAGCCTTCTTACAACAGATTTATCCCAGATAAGGCAAATGTACACCAGCAAGCCAGTAGCTTATTGATCCAGGGATTCTGGGCTTTATGGTGGGCATACACTGACCAATAGGGACATATATACCCCTTCCTACCATTAACATGGGTCCCTGGTGTAGGTTGGGTCCTCAACCCACTTATCAGCAGCAAATACCTATGCCAATTTTTGGCAACATTAGTCAAAGTTTTCTGCTCAATGCCAGGACTCTCAATGAGAATGTCCACTCCCTTCAAGCTCTCCTCACACTGGAGAATGCAGACATCTGTGCAGTTATGGAGACGTGGTTTAATGATGCAGAGAGTACCCTGGCAGTGGAAGGCTTCAGTACCTTCCACACATTCAGACTAGGAATTGCACAGGCAGGGACTACAGGTAGAGGTTTCTTGATATACACCAATAACAAGCAGACCTCTAGGTTGATTAAACAGGATGATGTACTGGAGTTCCTTCGTGTCCAGATTACCATGAACAAAGCTCCATACCATATCGTAGTAAGCTATAGGTCACCTTCTATGTCCTATGAAGTCAACAGCTCATACTTAGACCTATTGGAGTCACTCACCATTCAACCAAATACCATACCATGGAGGACTTTAATTAAACTGGGAATCATACACAACCACAAATTTGCAGGTGTAGAGATTTCCAGACTTTGTAAACAGAAACACCCTTTTACCATTCCTTACATGAGATACAAACATATTGCATCTGGTACTCACAAGCATGGGAGAATGCTACTTCCCCCCACCCCCAGTGTTGTGTCTTCTCTAACAAAGTCAAACCACAAAACAGTCTCATTCAAAATTAATATCAGTTCTGTAACCCTTGTAAACTCTGTCAAAATTAAGAACTACCCCCAGGCAAACTACCTTTTATCAAGTGGTAACCTGTCAAAATTTCAAGCTCCTCCAAACCCAGATAACATAGCAGCCTATCCAGAATTATTTACAGAAGCTCTGTACAGCCATGCCAATGACTGCATAGAGATAGCTCCGCCTACCAGAAATAAGCCCAAAATTAACTTAAAAAAAACATCTTGGTGAAATCCAAAATTAAATGGGTTGTACAAAAAAAGAAAAAAGTCATAGCTAAAATTAAGAAGTGTTTAACACCAAAAATTAGAAACACCATCGTGTCAAACTGAATAGACAACTAAGAGGACTAATTAAGTCCAACAAAGCAAAAATGTGAGGTAAAGATAGCTTACCAGACCAAGGACAACAATAAGGCCTTCTTCAGCTATGTCTGAAACCTCAAAAGGCAGCACACAACAGTGTGTCAAACTGCTAGTAAATGAAGTCACATTCAGAGACTCAAGAGATATAGAAACCCTCCTGACTGACAAATTCAGCTCTATTTTTAACCCCCCCTCACCCCCACCCCACCTCAGGAAATACCATCTAACATAGTCCCTCTGACTATAATTAGGGAACAGGTCTTAAAAGCACTCTCTAAGACCAGGAATACAGCTTCAATGGGCCCTGGTAACATCCCAGGATGCATCCTAAGTAGCCTGAAATATGACCTATCAGGGCTTCTGGACTCACTATTTAACCATAGCCTCTGAACAGGCTTCATGCCATACAAATGGAGCGGGTCTATATTATAAGTTTGAAGTCTGAAAACTTCAAATCTCATATGATCGACTCCATATGAGCTAAGTTTTCAAACATTGAACTTAAAATATAAACAAACTAAAAACAAAAAACCTACCTGAACGCTCTGTGCAGGGGAGCAAGCCCCTCCTGCACCCCCCACACCCCGCACTACTTAAATATACCAACTCCGAGATCGCACTACATTGAAGTGAAGGGAAATATTCCCTATGGCGATCTCCGTTGAAATGTTCGATGTTTGAAAACTTCACTCATATGATGTCGAGCATATGAGATTCAAAGTTTTCAAACTTCTAACTTATGATATAAACCCAAATGGAGCACCGCAACAGTCATAAATTTACACAGGGACAGACCATCAATGGATCCCAAGAACTAAAGGCCCATTACTTTGAATAGGCTCAAATGCAAAACCATGGAAAGAATTATTATGGAAATGATTAACAATGACATAAGAAACCTTCAGGCACTGGACCCAACTAGTTTGGTTTTGTCAAAGGCAGGTCATATCCTCTGAACCTGGTGGACTTCTTTGAGAAGTTCACCAAGCAAAGAAGGAGGGCAAACAGTTTGCACTGCCCACCTTGAGAAAACCAAAGCTTTTGATACGATAACCCACTTGGGAATTGTAAACACACTCATTGAATTAAACATAAACCCCTATGTAACCCACAGGATAGCTAGATGGGTTACATATAAAACCCAGATGGTTAGGATTGGAGTGACCCCTCCACAAAGAGTCTGGTCATCAGTGGAGTCCCCCAGGGCTCTGTGCTGGGTCCTCTTCTCTTTGTAACTATTTTTCAGAAGTCAAGGCCAATGTCAAAGGCCTCTGGCTTATCTAGTTTGCAGATGACTGCAAGTTGGGAGCAATATAGAAACCCCCCAAATTACAAACATTTACTGGAAGGTCTAACAAAAAAATGACTGGTGTCAAAGCCACAGCTTAAAACTCAATACCAAGAAATGCATAATAGTACCTTTTGAGAAGTCATCCACCCTGAGAAACTACTTCATTAAGAAAATATCCTAAAAGTAAAAATAGTAATCAGTTATTTAAGGACTCATGTAGCTAGTAACCTGGCTTTTAACCAACATGTGTCTAAGGTAGTAAGAAAAATCATTCTATGTCACTTGGCATTTAAGTCCAGAGAATTCTTTGTGCCACTATACACAGCCCTTATCAGACCCATCATTGAGTATAACACTTCCTTCAATATGTATGTAGAAAGCCACCTGCAAAAACTGGAAAGTTAACAGAGATTCCTCACAAAAAGAATACAGGGAATAAACACAAAGCCCTATACAGATTGGCTCAAAGCCCTATCACTGCACTCTGTTTCTTACAGACTGCTGAGAGGTAAATTATGCCTGGCATTCAAGGCATCCTTGGATCCAGCCCTGATGAACCTTTTGAATACCCACAAAATGAACAGCATCAGAAATACAAGATCCAGGGATTTAAACTTTATTTGTGATTTAAATAGGACATGTTGTAAGACCAGGTATGTATCTTACAGAATTTTAATTCTCTGGAAGAAGCTTCTCATCAGTGTGAAGAAGAGCCCTACCCTAACCCTATTGAAGCGTAAGTTCGACCAGTGGATGTGAAATCAGAAATTCACCCCGGTCTGACACCTGTGTCTGATGGACAGAGGCACCAATTAAATCATGCAGAAAACAGAAATTTACCTCTGATCTGACACCTATGTCTCTGATGGAAAAAAACAGCAGCTAAATCATGCCCTAACTAACATATACCCTTAAAATAACCTCTAAGGCAAAATAGTCCATTGTATACATTTGGGATGTATGACTAGACTAATAAAGGTCCCAGCGGAGGTTAGCCTAGTATGTACCTATGAACCTATAAACATGATCCAATTGCCTAGGACAATTTTTACACCATCATGTAGCTAGCTCTAACATGGCATGCAGTCTGTTATCCATGTTCTCCTCTCTATAGGATACTGCACATGACAGTTGATGCCCAGAGCAGTTGGTCTATACAAATCATTCCTCTACCCACCCCCCCAGGCACCATCGTGAATCTCTGCTGCTGCTCACAACTCCATTCTTGGGTGAATTTGAGAAGGAAACACTCAACATGTTTTTTGGAAAGGTAGAAGAAGCCCCAGGCAGATACATAGGAGGAACATGGAAACTCCATACAAGTATTGTCTGGAGGTCAGGCTCAAACACTGCACCTTGTGCATGGCAGGCAAAGACTTTAACCTTTTTGCCAGTCATGTCTTCCCTAGGCTTGGGCACCATACCCTTAATAATAAGTTGTGCAATAAAAAAAGGACTTTCTCACAATGGTGAATTTTTCAGGGGTGACCCAGGAACACTGTCTGCTTAAGTGACTTGCTCAGATTAGGCAAATGGAGGTTGAATGAATCAAGACATGGACCCTTGACTATGGAAAGCAGCTTATTAACAGCTCAGGGCTTTAATCATCTGTACAATAATCAAGCACAGTTCGTTGTGTACAGAGGTTCCCCGGTTCCTGATTACTGGATCATTTTTCAGGGGTGTATTGTTATTGTGATAGTTACCCAGACTTCTTGCTTGCTGAAGAATACTATTATTCATTTCTTGGGTCTGAACCATCTATTGGTTAGGAAAAGGCCCTCTTCTAGGACCTTGGTCTCCTCTGGGGAGTTTATGATGGTATCAAGTTTACAATCATCTGCAAACTTGGTCAGCCATAAAACCCTTAACAGTAGCTTTGACCTCCAAGAAGTAAATGCCAAAGAGTAGTGGCCCAACAACTGAACCCTTGGGTACACCACTAGTGACAGGTCTTTCTGAGGAGGTAGAACAGCCCACCCTAATTTCCTGGTTTCTGTTTCTGAGCCAATTTACTATTCAGTGAATTACGTAGGGATTAACATTTAGCTGGGATAGTGTATCTACAATTCTTGAGTGTGGGATAGTGTTGATTGCTTTTTAAAGGTCTAGATATGCAGTGTGTACTGATTTGCCCTCATCTGTTGCTTCTGAAACCTTCTCGAACCATGATACCTATTCTACAGCATGTTCTGCACCTCCCCTTGACAAATCAAACTGGCATGGGTCAAGAGTTTGTAGGTCACCTATGTCCTTATTTTTTTAATTCCATAATGATAATTTCCATAGCCTTACAGATTAGGCTGGTCAAACTTACGGGTTTATAATTTCCTGGGTAAGTTGACACACAACCTTTTTGCATGCAAGGAAATGACAGTTTGAAGACTGACACTGATTAGCCTCTGTAAGGGGTCTGACAGGGCCTACAACAGACTGGCAGCTTGGTATACTATCTGACCTCACAGAGGTGTTCTTGGGCTTGTATAATGCCCTGAGGACTTGTTCATGGGAGATTTGAGGGAGGGGTGTAGATGCAGGTAGATCTGAGAATGTAGGAGGGGAAAGGAGGGTGAAGCTAAAACTAAATTTATCTGCTAGATAATTGGCTATGTCCTCATGGTCTGGGTGTGTGATATCATTTACTATTATCTAATATCACTGTGCAGTGGAGAGCATTGTTTCTAAGGTTTCTAACATAGTTAAAGAAGGCTTTGTAGTTGTCCTTTGCCTGGGTGGCTATTTTTGCCTCACATCTAGCTTTGGTTGATTTAATCAGAGTCAGAAGTTCCCTGTTAAGTTTAGTGAGAGCTTCTTTTGCATCTTTAGAATTTCATCTGTTGCTACATGCAATGATTTTTTTTTCTTTTGTTATTGAGACTTTTTATATTTGGGCTCCATAGTTGCTTATTTTTGAATTTGATATTGTATTCATTTTGCAGAGGACAAATGCATCAATGCAGCTACTCATTTGTATACAGAATGTGGCAACAAAGGATTTCACTTAAGCAGTGGGGAAATTGAGGTAGAAGGTGAAGATGAATTTAGCCAGGTCATCACTCAATTTCAGTAGATTAGCGTTGGCATAGTCTCTGAATACCAAGGTATACGAGGATGTTTCTGGCTTCAGTTTTAAGGTGAATGTGGCTTATTTGTGTTCCAATTTGACCTGTGAGGCAGTTACAATTGGAATTGATCAGAGTTGTCTGACTTTAGTGAGGATCAAGTCCAGGATTTTATCATTCCTGGTTGATGTTTGGACTAACTGGTCCATAGAGTTTGTACTGATGAAGTACGGAAATTTCTGGGCATACATGTTGAAGAAAGTATACATTTCTCAGTTAATGAAGGGGTCAATGAAGTCCCTAGGAGAATGGTCTTAGACTTAATGGTTAGAGACTCCATGCTAGACAGGTTGGAGTTGTTGAAGGGGACATACAAGGGATCTAATACTTAGCCATGATGTCATAAAGGGTCTTCTTAATGGTAAGATGGACATGGAAGAGTTCCAAATCATCATCATCTTGTCTTTTTACAAATACGGAGACATTGCTGCCTTTAGTGCCTTCATCTAGTGCGATGGGCCTATACATGTGGTAAGCACTGAAACCCTGCACTGACAGAGTGCTCTTAAAGGTCTTAAACCAAGTCTCTGTGATGATGCATATATTGATGTTTTCCAGGGTAAGGAGTGCTTGTAGGAGTGGAGTATTTGTAAATGCTCCTAGCATTGTGCAGCAATACCTTTATGTCATACTGATTCTGTTTTGTGATGTTAGAAGCTTTTGTGGACTGACATTGTTTTAAAAAGCTCTACGGGGGCAGGCAATGTTTTAGCCAACATGTGAAAGCATTGGAGAGACAGATGCACAGCATCGCTGGCAAAGCAGTTAGGACTGTCTACCATATCCCACCAGGCTGATATGTAGTGGACCTCCTTTGAATAACACTAAAAGCTAAGCCAATTGTTGAAGCCAATAATATTTTGTTTATACTGCAGCATGATTCTTGGTGATGGTAAAATACTGCTCAAGGCTAGGTTCTTATCAAACTTAGATATGTATTCCAAGATCTCTACCATGCCTCTCTTCATATAGTCCAGGAAGATACACCTCAAGTCATTTACACCCACATGTATGTCAATGGATCACATATACATGGGCACTAGACACTTGTAACATCTGCACTGCATTTTACAACCTCCATTGTCAAGTGTATACAGCTACTTTCTGAAGGATGATAATGATCCTGCCTATCTCTTTTTGTCTTACTCTGCTAACAGCCCCTCAGAACATACTCAATTCCCTTCTGCATTGATCTTCATATGTTCCCACCTGCTTGATCTTTGTTTACCTATTTCATCTCTTACGCTATCAGTTCTCTTTATACACTTTTGCATGAATGAGGGAAAGTGAATTTTATGCCAGTGACATGAATTTCATGCAAATGTTGCCACAGAGCCATACACTCAGGTGATGTGGATGTGTAGTATGATCAAGTCAAGTGGGCTCATATTTAATTCCACTACAGGTTGGTGTTTGCTCCCACAGTACAGTACCTCTGAGGTTGACGAGATCTATAAATCATACAATATATTTCCTCTGCTCTCCTTTGGCTCCTTCCCAAGAATGGTGCTAACTCGTTGGATGACAGCTGTTGTCCTTTGCACTTGTCTTTTTAGCCCCAAGTTATGTTCACCCAGCATCAACTGGAAGGCATAAATATTGGTTTGACTATGATCTTCATCTCTTATATCAAGAAGGGTGCAAGCTGAAGCATCACTGGTGATGGGTGAGCTGTGAAGTGACAGATTTGACCTGGATGAATGCTATACAAATACCAGGCTGAAATTACTCCTAAGAAGGCAGCATTCATGTCCATATTAATCTCATCAGTGGCCGACTGACCGCAAACTATCCCATTTGTGGCGCAGAGTTTGTGAAGACCATCCTGTCTCACCATTAGATAATTCTTATAGGTACCTCAGTATGAGGTAGTTGCACAGTTTTTCAATAACAAGACTGCTGCTATCATGTATGTTCTGCTGTCAGTTTATGCCAAGAAATTTGGAGCAGTCTCAGCCTCACCTTGTCCTTTTTCTTGGATAATGTTTGATATGCCTGGATATGATCAGTTCTTCATGCTTATCTCTAACACATGTCTAATAATTAGTGGCCTAGATCTGTGTCTATCAAGACTGGGTTGGGCTAGTCTTGATGTCCTTGGAGCAATGATTTTTCAAATCTTGGTATCTTCATTGAAGCTAACAGTCTTTCCATTGGTCCTGAGGGAGGCCATTGCTATCCCCATCCTTAAAAAAAACTACCTTAGGCCTAGGAGTCTTTGACAGTCACTGCTCAATCTCCAACTTTTCCTTCTTGGGGAAGGTTATTGAGAAGATTATGTATGAGCAACTTGAGATGTACCTTACAGCTAATGAACTCATGAATCCCTTTGTGTCTAGGTTTTTGTACCCACCACAGTACAGAGACTGCTCTTGTTTGAGTAGTTAACAACTTGACCCAAAACCAGCTGTACCATTTTACTTTGGTCCTCCTGGTTCTCTTGATAGCATTTAACACTGTACACCATGGCATTTAAATTGCATTTATATACTTAATGAATAATTTCCTTAATGGCCTTAGAGTTGTTCATAGTTTTCCTCTTGGGCAAATACATAAGGCTACATTTGGTAATTACACTTCTTCTTACCCCATTGAGTTTGGAGTGTCACATGTCTCTGTCTTGGGCCCACTACTGTTTACAGTCTGCACGCTTCCATTGGAGGATCTTATCAGAAAGGGCAGTTTAGCTTATTACACTTATGTTGACGATACCAAACTATACCTTCCATTCCCAAAGGATGATATGACAAGTGTGTATTAACTTACCGATAACCCTGAGGCCACACTTTCTTAGCTTAATTGAGAATCAGTTGAAAGTGAGAACTTCTAAGACTGAGGCTATAATGGTGCATTTAACTTTGAGGAATTAGTTGCCCCTTCCCAGCTCAATTTATGGTCGCAACAAACTAGAATTTGTGGCTGAGGTGTGTAATTTAGTGGTAATCTCAGACTGCAGGCTGTCACTTAGGAACCGTGTGTCTGCCATCATAAAATATTGTTTCCATTTGTGAAACATTTCCAGGAATAAGCACCTTCTACATCAAGCTGACCTCTCAGATGATGTTCGTACTTTGTTCCTTTGGTGGAGACTAGGAATTTAGCATGCAGTATCAGGTTTAACAAAGGGGCAGCAATGATATCCTAATGTCACTGTACTAGCCTTCTCCAGAGTTAGGACAACTGACAAGCTGTCACAAGAATGAAGGCTCCCTGTCCCCACACTCCTCCCCACTTTTTGGTATGCAGACCTAATAATAAATACTATTGATATTGACTCCCAGGGAGTCAGAAGGTCCACCTGGCAAAGGGTCATGCCCAAGATGCTTGGTAAGGAGAAACTGGAGGATTCAGGGATAGGTGATCATGGAAGCCAAGAAGAACATCCAGAAGCTTTGTACAGTCAATCTAGAGAGAATAAAAATAATTGAACTCACTTAAATATTCTGCCATCTATAGTTTAAAACTGGGTATAAGGTAGTACTGCAGAAACAGAAAGTACCAAAAACAGAAGGAATCAGTGGTTACAAGAATAATACTGCATTTCATTAATCCCAAGTAGAACTGAAGGACAGTACCCTTCTAGGCAATACCAGGAAAAAAGTACCCGGTACCCTCAATTTATTTTATTTCTGTTCCTTGTGGGAAGGATATCATTCCATCACCAATGTGAACTCCCCGATCACCTTTGCCTAGAAACAGTGCAGAGGAAGAGTTAATTCTTGCTTACAAGAAGAGACATTTTCATTGGTTCTTCTAGATAAAAGAAAGTGAGAATTTTTAGTACATCTGTGATTTAGATGAAGGTAGGAGGAACGCTGCTTAACACAGTATCCTGAATAAACAATATAAAAAAATACTGAAATGTGCATTAGTGATTTATTTGTATAGGACTATTGAGCATGCCCTGCAGCAGCCACTTTCTTAGTAAGATATGTAAGAATAAATTGTGTAAGATTAAACTAAACAGACAAAAAGAAAATAATGGACTAAAAAATACATAGTTCCCTTAGAGGAAAACATAAAAACAGTAATCTTTTAGACAAGCATACAATAAAGTAGCAGTGTGGATAAGATGAGGAAGACAAGGTGCATGTAGTTACTTGGGGGATGGAGGAAATGGGAGCATTATTATAAAATCAGGGGGGGTTGATGTCACTGCCTATGAATGGTATGCACTATCCTCAGGCTAAGATACTACTCAGATTCATCTTTTTCCATATTTCAGCCATTGAGCTAAAGCATGTCCTCCTCAGCACCACTGCTCAGTCCAGCACACCATAGCAGCATCTGTGTCTACTAGTGACACTCATACAGCTTCTGAAGGTAAGTCTGAAAATAGCAGCAGTCATCAGTTATCTGTGAAACAATGCTTTGAACTGATTTACTAACACAAACATATGACCTGAATAGGCATGAATCTCTTACCTTAACTCAAACACTTGCAGATAAATTAACCACTGACGTACTGCCATTCTTCTGTGTGTCATATCCTGACTTCAAAGACATGGTAGAAGTGACAGCATAAGTGCTGCAAGTTCCTAAAATCCTTTTGATCATTGCCACGCCAGACCATGTAAACTTATTTGTTAAGAGGGTACCTGAAAATCTGATGCTGTCAGTGGGCAAAACCTTGCACCTCAGCACAGATATTTGGGCCTGAGAGTAGACCCTTGATTTAATGGTCATCACAGGCCACTGAATCATCTCTACCTCTCTGCTTCCATCATCTTTCTCATAATAATCAACAACAGCAGTATTAGCAGCAAGTAGGAAGCATTCAAGCGTCATTAGAAAGCAAAATAAATTACACATCATATGCATTAAAATTATTTTAATAAAAAATAAAAACATCCATCTGCATTAAAAATTACCTTTTTCCACTTAATCTTACACAGACTAAAAATAATAAGACTAAAATAATAATGGACAGTAAATTTATGTATCTTTCTGATAAGTGCCTAGCAGTTAGTACAGGTGATAAAGCCCTGAGCTGTTAATCAGCTGCTTTCTATAGTCAAGGGTCCATGTCTTGATTAAATTAACCTCCATTTGCCTAATCTGAGCAAGTCACTTAAGCAGACAGTGCTCCCAGGTAACCCCTGAAAAAGTGCATTTTCTCCAGTGGGATTACCAAGTTAAGAGATAGATAAACAACATAAAACAAATCTATTACAATAAATATAATACATTTTAAGCCCTAGCCTATAATAACACATTTACTAGTGGCATTATTATTGTTCCTAAAAGCATTCTAATCCTTATAAGTTCAACTATATAACTTATTTATTTATTTATCTAATGACGTTTGATTACCGGGAAAGTCAGACTGGGTAGGTGCCCATTGTCAGTTGAGACCCAAGGAGAAAACCTCCAAAGTATTGCAAAAACATTTTAAGAACAATGATTTTACAATTTTCAAAAATAATACAATAAAACATAAAACATCTACAGTTTAAACAATTATACCAAATTAGACCTAATGTGAAAATGTTGTTTAAGAATACTGTGATGTCCCCTCTCTGTGCCAGTAATCACGGAGCTTGAATCCTCACCAATGACACTGGAAAGGGACAGTCACTTGGAACAAAAATGGATACACCCAGTATTTCCAGATGCAGCTCTCTACATCAAGCACAATTTACCTTAAGAGCACACAGGGAATACACTCAGCCCAGGGTCTGCGTTTCTGTCTCTGTCTCTTCCCAGGTCCCCGCTAAGGCTCCCTGCTTGCACAGCTGCAGAGTTTAGTCCTCAGCCAAGTACCCAAGCAAAGTCCTCCACCACTCTATCTCTCTGTGAAACCAGCGCTTCGTGTCCTTGTTCCAAGTAGCTGACACACACACACACTCATTGTGAGTTTATTTGCACACACACACCTGGGATAGGCTGGCACAGGTTTACTAGCTATGCCCCCTTCTGCACAGACTATAACGTAGTCACTGCCACCAGACACTCCCAAGCCAGCTACTCTAAAGTTCTTACAAGGGTACCCAATTATACTGAGTGAAATTAATATTAATACAGATTGTAGTTTGACCAATACAGTAAGGCTTTCAGGAGTGCCCAGAGAGTCACCAAACAGATATGAGTAGTCTCAAAGTTTAAAATATTCTCTAAAGAACCAGCCACAATGAAAAGTTTAAATATATTTAATAATAAATAATAGAAGAACATGAAAATAGTACATATCTATTTACAATAAACACCAGAGTTTCAACCACAGGAAATATTAAAATAACACAGATGAATAGATTCACACAGATACAGAAAAACAGTACTTAACTAATCTGACTATATTTTCTGACTAATCTAAAGAGTTACTATTCCCTGGTTGCTTACTTTGGCAAGGCAAGATGAAGTAGGTGAGTGATCCTTCTATGTCAAGCTTCCAAACCAGAGTGCCATGAGACTTCAGTCTCAACTAGTATTAAACATTATTTTAGTGATGGATTCCAGAATGACATCACATACATCTGGTCATCTGACTCCTGGTTCCCATACAACCTCCCATTGCTAGAACCCGCCAGGATTTGGTACCTATGTGTCATCAATATACACAGAGAGAGCCTTGCTAAGATCTGCTGCAGCTCCTGGAAGTCATAAAACCATAAAACACTTCCACTCTTCCTACAGTAGTTAATAAACCACACTTCTTACAGACATTGCATCTCTGGTTTCATTCAAAACTGTGAGATAACATTTTTATGGCCTAGGCCTAGTAATTTAATTTCTATTTTTAAAGTTTAAGATTAACATCTTTCCTTCTGGCATTGTCTGTTAAAATATATACATTTTAACAGTTACAATAATGCATATATATTTCTTTTTTGGTACAGCAGGGCACATTGGTGATACATTTTTAATACAAGCAATCTAACAAATACATTTTAAACACAAGCATCTGTACAAATCAGTACCAATATACAAATGACATATAATTCCTTACAAAATTCCAGCTTGCTGTGCTGGCATATGTTACACATCCACTGCCCTACTTCTCCTGGCATAGCTAGCAATACCTCACATTGTTACAAATACATACAACTTTTATGACAATGATTTAATGTTTAGATAAATTTTAGCCGGTTTACAGTAATTAAGATAAATTTATTTTATTTATTTTTATTTTATTTTATTTTACATTTGTTAACCGGGAGAGTCCAACTGGATATATGTCTATTTTCAGTGGAGGTCTGGGGAGAAAAGCTCCAGAGCAGTAAAATCATTAACAAGAGAAATACATGTTAACCAAAAGGTTCATTAAACAATTTATAGAGTACACAATCTTTATACTTATTATAGAAGTATAGTAAATATAAGATAGTGAGTTAATCAAAGAGTATATTTGCCAACATTCACAGGCTACATTAATATATACATGTTATACAGGTGTTTAACAGCAAGTATAGCAAGAAGATAGAGTAAATAACTTCCATAACTCATTTCTACACATGAGAGATATGCTATGTCCTTTAGGTTTCTTTACAGTGTTCAGTGATACTATTACCCCATGCATACATTACAAAAGCAGTAGATAAGCTGTTACTCTAGTTGCTGGAAACAGAGACATATGAGTTACTATCCAGGGGTAGTACAGGTACATAATCTATGATTCGGGAAGTATGTTTTGAGTATTTTTTTGAATTGGGTGGTGGAGTTTTGTTATTTATTATGTGGGCTAGAAGGGAGTTCCAGATTTTAGAGATGAAGGGGCTATAAACTGATCTACCTGCCTCATTTTTAAAGTTTGTTACCTTAAGGAGGTGTTGGGTACTTGATCTCAGGGATCTGGTAGTGGTGTAAGGCTGGAGTCTTTCTGACATACAATAATTTACAAATAAAACCAGTTGCTATATACACAATGACTGCCGCCTATATATTTGAAAATTCTTAAAATAAAACTGTCATTGTAAAAATATTGGGATTTACATTATGTTTCGGGCCACATAATTGCCACATTTAAATGTATTTTTTATAAATAGTCACATGCCTGACAACACATTTTTTCTTCTTCAACATAGATTTAGTATACTATGACCTTTTTAATAGAATTTTAGTACCTCTGATCTGCAATATTGTAAACATCACATAACAAAAATGTCTGCATTTCTTCACAGCATCAACCCCATTACACAACTTAATAAGGCATGTACATACTCTGCTGTGTCTCACAGAAGAGAAAGTCCACAAATATAATAAATATTATAACAGGTTGACTTCAGTATTGTAACTGTAATCAATCAATCACTTTACATCCATGACACACTGAAATGGCTATTTAAAATTACTTTTATTCAAATGTATTTAAATGTATTGTATGTTTTAAATAATGGAAAAATACTTGCAGCTGCAAACTCTTTTCACTAAAAGCATATTTACAGTTGATCAATTGGTCAGTTTTTCAAACTTTTAGACTGTATCTTAAATCTTAATAAATCTCAGCTATGACAGCTGGATCAAGTTTTTCAAATGATGCACTGAATTATTGTTTATATTAACTTATTCAAAACTGGAAAGATGCTAAATTGGCATTATGACCTCACACTTAAATGGGTTACACATAACTGCCCTTTTTTAGAAGCATGCCAAATGTTGTGTGCACAAAAGAAGTTAAATTGTACCTTCCTTCTATTAATACCAGATGTCTCACTCAAATCAAATTCAAACTTGTGATTAATATCAGAAACCATGCATAAGCATGACAGTTCAGCTTATGTTGTTATTTGTTAAAACCACAAAATGGAGAGCAAATTTTAAAAGTTTAAAATTCCATCTCTTATAGTAAAGAAGTCCAGTGCACCCACAGTTTTCTTTGTTTTTTAATTGAAGATAACCTGAACGTGACCAAAAATTATCAGTAATCCTTTGATTAGTTTCTCCCTTTACATGTAAATCTTCAGTAGTCGTAGTTCACTCTTATTCCACAGATTACCAAAGAACATGCTATGTTATGCCAAAAAAATCACCCTCAATGGCTGCATCCCAAAAACCATTTCAAATACAAGGAGATCCTCAACAGTCAAGGTTAGAGGAACTTCAAGAAAATAAACAGGCGAATATCATTACTCTCTACCTTAACCTCAATTTGTAGCTCACTTCCAAAAATGGCAGGAAAAAAACTGTCAATTCTGAAAATACCAGTTTCCACCAAAAAGCAACCAGTCAGTCTTTGCATGCTTCAGCTATTTAGGTTACTTCAGGTGGCTTATCATGGTATTATTGTAGTTTAATCTTAAACTTCTTAAAGAATGTAAAATACCAAGAAAGACTGTTTTGATATATTTAGACTCTCCTAAACATACTGCTGCCAGCAAAGGACATGATGTTAGCCACTTGCTTCCTTCTTTCCCCAACTGTACCCATTTAATTACTGTCCCTTGCAGTTACCATACATCCACTGGTGCTGTTTTCATAAGACATGGTTCCCCAGTATCCATTCTGGCCGAGTCTTTTCCTGCTATATTTTGCTTCTAGCACAAAGTTTTGTAAGATATTTAAATGACTATGTAAAACTATATAAAAATTATGGAAATCTCATGAAAAACTGATTATTTGATAAGACCATAGTAAAACATTGCTTCTAGCAAATCAGAAAGGCTTCTTTCATAGCAGAACCTAAATGCAGAATCCAGTGTCACTATGTAGTAGTGTTGGTGGCACAACCGGTAGCACACTTTTCTTTAGTGCAGAAGGCTGTGGGTTCTATTCCCACCCCAAGTAATTGAATTGCTGTTACTACAGTGCAGCATTAGAGGGGTTGCACTCCTGCATTACCATCTGTCAGATGAGATATTATACCAAAGACCCATCTGCTTGAGTCGGTATTAGCTCAGGCAGATCTCATAGCACCTATTGAAAAGAGAAGGAGAATTTACCAAATGCCCTGGCCAAATTTCCCCTCTAGTATAAATACCATCTCAGGTCTCTCCTGAAAAGAGTTCACTGGTCTAGTGGTACTAACCTGATCAACAAAGGGTAAAACAATAACAAAAGCAACTGTGCTACCAAACAATTAACATATCCACTAAAACTGAATTAACTGATTAATCAAACGTTACCAGCTGCATGCTCTGATAAAAAGCAAATGGATTGGGAGTATTGTATTTTAAAATATAAATATGTTGTTCATCTTTACATAATAATATATACTTCACTAAAATTCCCAAGCTGAACACAATTACTAACCTGCAGTAAAACATGGGTCTGTAACAATGTTATCCCATTCTCCACAGAATGAAAAGCAGAAGTCAAAGGGCTGCCCATCTTGTTATTCTTAACTTCCCATATATGTTCTTATAACTGGATTTTGAACTAATTGTTCCTCCAACATAAGAGAAATCACTGGAGCATTTATTTGCATAAATTACATTTTCAGACTGATGTGATAAAACCTGTTAGGTGCTAACCCTTTCCCATTAATACATTTTTTAAAAAAAAGTAACTAAATGTTGACAAACTTCACAATTGCCAAACAGGAAATCTTCCATGTTGTTTTTCTTTCAGATTTTCACAGTTAGGGGTCACCACAGCAGAACTCCAGTCCACTAATGATTGACAGTAGATTTTTACAGTGCCAAGGTGCCAGCTCAACACCTAACAAAGGCATTCCCATTTTACACATCTTTTTCAAACACCACTCAACCACAGGGAAGACATGCAGACTCCACACAGAAGGCACTCCAGCTGTGAATTGAACAGGAAAACCTCTTGCTGTGAGGCAACAACACTACCACTGCACCACCACAGCTTCACAGGAAATCTTCCATGTCTTGAATAGAAATTGTTAATTCAATTGCTGGTCTTACAAAATGGATGTGTTCTAACACTGACTATATTTCTGTCTCTTCTGTAAAATACACTAAAGTATCTACCAAAGGGCTTTTGAAAAGCACATTATATGGCAACATCAGCCACTTACTTTTTTACTAATTCCGGAATTTTATCACACAACACATTAAATTCTGCAACAAAACACTTGTATTATATCTTTTTATTTATACTTATAGGCCGGTATTCATGATTTGTGCAAATGTGAGAGGGGTATCCCTGATGTTTAGAAATGAGCATAGCAAAGGTGAGATTCATATAGGCCATTTATGCTAATGCAAAATACCTTAATTATAATGAGTGCAAATAAGATTTTTTTTAAAGTGGCATATGCAAATAAGGTGTTCTTGCAGTTTAAATTCCAGTATCCGCACGGCACACATATCCCTAAAGTCCGTCACTATCGCACACTTGTTAAAAGCAGTGCTTTGCCTTTCATATCTAAGTTACAGTCCTCAAACTTGCACTCAGCCATCTCTTCAGCAGTTTGCCCAAATAAGCACAACCACTTTACTGACACACAAATGAAGTATTTCCCCCAGCAACCCCTTCAGTAGTTTGCCCCACTGATCCCTTCAGCAGTTTGTCCAAGTATGCACAAGCACCAAAATGAATCATTTCCCCACTGATCCCTTAAGCAGTATGTCCAGGTATGCCCAGGCACCAAAATGAAACACCTTCCCCATGGATCCCTTCCGTAATAAGTCCAAGTATACACAAGCACCAAAAGGAAACATTTCTCCAAGTGATCCCTTCAGCAGTATGTCCAAGTACATATAAGCACTTCACTGACACTATATTAAATATTTCCCCCAGTGACCCCTTCAGTAATATCCATTTATGCAAAAGCACTTCACTGACACCAATTGAAACTTTTCCCCCAACAATGCCTTCAGTAATATGGGCCTATATCACATAATCGAACTTCCAAAATTTCGAACACCATAAGTTCGAACTTGGAAGATCGAAATGTGATAACATCGAAACATCAGAACAGTGAATTTTTTTCCCAGGGAAAAAATTCACTGTTCCGAAAAACACACACACAAAACAAGCACACCAAAAACCTTATAAACCTACACTAAACCTTACATACACAACTATCTATGCACTAAACTTAACCAAAACCCTAACCCTAAGTCAGTCACTATCGCACACTTACCTTACCTGCACCCTAACCCTAGAGTCCTTCACTATCGCACACTTACCTTACCTGCACCCTAACCCTAAAGTCCGTCACTATCACACACTTACCTTACCCGCACCCAAACCCTAAAGTCCGTCACTATCACACACTTACCTTACCTGCGCCCTAACCCCAATGTCCGTCACAATCGGACACTTACCTTAACCCGTTCCGCAACTTTCGCACCACAGTGGAGAAAATGTCAAAGCTGCAGAAACGTCCAACTGAATTCTTTCAGACTTCCGCGGCTTTGACATTTTCAGCTTTCGAACTTCCAAGTTCGAACTTCTGGTGTTCGACCTTCTGGAAGCTCAATTACATGATAGGAACCCAGTAATATGCCCATGTATGCAAAAGCACCTCCCTGACACAAAGTAAAACATTTCCTCAATGAAACCTTCAGTATTCTGTTCATGTGTGCAAAAGCACTTTACTGACGCCAGACAAATTGGCCATCATGCATAACAACAACCTAGACTTTTCATCTAGCATGCGACTAACTACTCCCAATACAGACTATTACTCTATGTGTTTTGCAGGAATAACTGCATGCAATCTGTACATTAAAGCCCTTGACATACAACCAACTGAGGTTTACTAGCTGCAGATTCTGGGAACAATGACCTTCCTTGGACTGCTAATCCTTCTCTGCTAATGTAGTAAACCTTTCACAACATAGTTTAATTTCTCGTTTATTTTTGAATCTGTACAGTCATTAGAGGGAGCTGCTTCACCAGTGATGAACAGAGCACCTCTACTGGATCTACATACCTCAGCCTTATTTTATCTGCTCTCAGTAAGGGAAGCAGTTATAGGCCACCAATAGCGTTGCATTGATAAGGTCTTAAAAATGAAAGCCCACTGTTGCAGTTATACAGTTGTAATTACTGAAACTCTATTTCCCGAGTCAGAAATATAAACTAGGGGTTAATGATCAGTCAATAGCATAAATTTCTGTTTCTCTAAATGTTGAACTTTTTTATGCTCCAAAAAGAAGGAGGGCCATTCTGTCCATCTGGGTGCAGTGGTCTGTCTGAGTTAATATTCTAAAGCCAAAAGCAACACAATATTTCTTGATATCTTGTAGCATGTGGGCCAACATAGCACCAGTGCTATAAAGATGGTGCCATACATTAATTTAACTGCAAATAAAGGGTCATAGTGTAGGAGGATTTTGTCTGAAGTCATCAGTATTTCACACCTTGAAAGTTTCCTCAGAATTTGTTAATTCACTCCCAGATTACTCCTGCCTATAGCAGAGCATTTAGTGAGAGTGTTACTGTGACAAAGTACAGAAAAATGATGATAGTAATGCACAGGATAGCGGTACAGTCTTAACTGTGATACAGATTGAGGTTGTGGTGCAGGTAACACTACTTTAGTCTTCTCTTGAGACTTGTGTAAGCCATTTTGTTATTAATGAGATACCCACAGTATGAGATTTCATCAGTGTAAAACACACTTGTACCTTGCTGTCAAGATATACTCAGTCATCCTGATCAAAATTTTCTGCAGGTTTTTAAGTATGGTCTTCATCATTTCCATAAGATATTATAAGTAACACATTGTGTATGGTATGCCTTCTAAATCTTGATCTATGGTCTCTGTTATGCCAAAAACAACATGATAGTATAATACATCTTTGAGTTTTCATTGAAAGGGACCTTTTTGGACACATTCTCAATTTCAGTTTTCGATAGGCCTTTATAAAGCATTTCTGTGTTATCAGAAATATAAATATGCCCTTTCTGTGAGGAAAAGTATACCCAACAGTGTGGAACACAGGCCTGTCCCCAAAAATACATATATCAGTAGCCTTCCCTTTCTTCATTACTGAGAGATATGGTGTAGCCATTTCCTTCCAATCTGCTTCTGACAAAATGTCTTATTCCATCAAATATCACAATTCTACTGTCAACATTAGCCTGAGTGCATATGGTTTTGGCTCAGACTTATAAAATTTTGAAACAGTATTTATTTATTTATTTGTTTATTTACTTTATTACTTTTTTGCTTCATCTGTGATTCATCAAGTTTAAACTGACTGAAGCTTAGGACTTAGGACCTAGATGTCCTAAACCCATCAAAGCTTCAACTCCACAAAATCTATTTAAGAAAGCATTTTTTTGCGGGAGGGACTTGGCATGTACCCATTTATTTATATCTGCTAAGTACATGGTTGTACAACCATGGATAAAAGAAAAAGGTCCACACACTGTGACTCATTCACTGCCAGCACATGAATAGAAACCACACTGACAATAAGTTCTGAGAGAAAAAGTGATCAGGAAGTTCAACATCAAGGAATTGAACTTAACAGACTGAACCCACAGAACAGTAAATACCCACCTAGTATCCATAGACAGCAATACAGCAAGAAGAAGGGCTACAATTCCATCAACTGCCTGGTAGTGTGCAATACAGAAGGGTTCATAACCCATATCTCTGCACAACATCCTGGCAGTGCCTGCAATTCCCAAGTATGGCATACAAACCATCTGTATCACCACTTCCTGCATGGTGGCATTCCACAGGGCTACCAGTAGATATCTACAAGGAATCAGTGCACCATCGTATTGAAAGCCACATACAGCATCTGCCTGTAACTAAACACTTACATGTTTCTAACACTCTCCTATTTTGTCCTAGTGTGTGTAAGTGGCATAGGATACCTTCTGGACACCTGGGTGATGATGCCCTCATGGAACCTGCAGAGCATGGCTATTCAGCAGTATAACACCACTCATGCCCAAACCAGAAATAGTGCAGCTTTTGTGTTCTGCCTGCCAAAGCCCTAGTTCTACTGCCTATAAATGTTTGAAAGAGCATACCAGCTATTTGTATGCTGCATATTTCATAAAATCATCAACAGGAAACATGCCTCCCAAACAGCATACTGGGGCCATTCACATCTGCATGATGGTAATGGACAACAACATGCAGCCACATCCCATCCCCCTGATATCATTTATAATAGTACAGAGCGGCACAGGTGAAGCAGGAACATCTGATCCATCTCTATGGGCCCTGACATGTACACACTGGCAGTGAAATGCCACACAGAGCAACATGATGCATGTGGTGTATTGTACAGGCTGTGATGGGCAGTACATGGTTAACTTACACTTTGCATCAGACATCTCCACTTACAGCAAACAGGAGGAAGGCTAGTGAGGGTCACACTCATGATCATTTGTACAGGTGTCTGGAAACTCAGAGACACATGGCTGTCTAAATAAATAGGTGGTGTGGGGTTAGTAGTCAATGGAGGCAGAGGCAGTCATGATGTGGGGGTCATTACTGTCATTAATTATCTCCTCAATCAACCATAAGAGGGACACACTATGGGTGTCTGTCATGCAAGCAGTATTGCAGTGAGTCACAGAGGAGGCACTATATACCCATGTAGTGTGACCCATATGGTGGACATACAGATGTAGCCTAGATAAACCACAGGAAACAGACATGGTGGAATTTGTGAAGCAGGACTGTTCTAACACCACAGGACCTATCATAACCAAGGCAGTGTAGTCTGTCACTGCGGAACCACACCTTGACAAGCACAGTGACCTCCTAAGTTAGGAATTCTTCAGAGAGGCAGGGGAGAGGAAAGTCACAGTGGCACCCTGTCCAATGTGTTTAGAACCATGCAGGTAGGAGACAGTCTGTATTACTGTGCCTTGATTTGTGTGTTGTAATCTTTGTCGGATCCTGCAAAGCCACTGACATACATAGCTTGTCATTCTAACCCAGCTTCTAGAGGTATTGCCATAACATTGATCTGCCCTGTGAATATACAATACCTAACATATCATGGTGACAGTGCCTGCCCTGCAAGCTATGATGCCCTGTGATGTTCCTACAGATGAAAGGTGTATGCATGCTGGTATCTAGCAGATACTTACCTGGGCTTGTTTTCTTCTAAGCCTGAACACCTAACGTATCTCTAAAGCAGAAAAATGGAGGGTCAGTATTTAGTCCCTGAAATCAGTCCAGGCATAGTCCCTGTATGGCATATGCAGGATTGCTGCTAACCTGGCTGGTGCTAACCTGGCTGGTCTCTCTGGGGTCTGAATGGAGAGATGATAAAATCAGCAAGAAAAGGCGAGTAGTATCACCGGAACTGAATTCATCCTTAAGTCATGGTGAGTACCTTCACATGCTGGACCCGGTTTTCACAAAATCTCACCAAGACAACACTGACATATAGACTATCTTTTTATATAGCATATATCAGGAACAATGGTAAACTAAAAATAAAACAGACAGCTAGTGCCCAACCCTGGTGTACCCACTGTTACCAGGCCTGGAAAAAAGGCAGTGTAGAATCCTCAATATATGGAAACATTCCTACAACAGGGTTAGGCCAAGCTCAGGAGGAGGATGCCTCCCTGTGGTAGATGGAAGTAGTAGTCCACGAAAATCACAAAAATTAACAGGACAAAAAAGATAACAACATATTGGTTTTGCCTACTTAAAAACAAGAACACCCATCAACAATATGTTGTTAAAGAATCGAGTTATGAAACACCTTAGTGACATTAGACTACAGAATACAACCAATACACTTGCAAGACACATAAAGGATTTTCCAGGACATAGTTTTAAGTTTATGGTAATACAACTGATTGCAAGAAATAAGAGAGGTGGGGACATTGTGCAGAGCACTGAGTTTGCTGAGATGATTTGGATTGTTAAGTTAAGAGCTAACAGTTTGCCTTGTTTAAATGGCACAGTTACGTTAAAGCCAGCACTCAGAGCACGGAGATTGTTTAATCGATACTATGTGTCCATTGGTTGATTCTCTGTGCATGTA
Source organism: Protopterus annectens (assembly GCF_019279795.1). Classification (NCBI taxonomy): domain Eukaryota; kingdom Metazoa; phylum Chordata; order Ceratodontiformes; family Protopteridae; genus Protopterus; species Protopterus annectens. The sequence goes on from NC_056725.1 coordinate 1,911,342,067, forward strand.
TTTTTAAGTGTTGCTTTGCTTTGTGCTTTTAAAGTCTGAAGAAGGGCTTTTGCCTGAAAGTGCTCATCTTTTTCTATTTCTTTTATTTTTGATTAAAGTTTTTTTTTATTTTTAAGCTGGCAGGGTTGACTGGATTATTTGTTTTTTTTTTGTTTTTTTTTTACTTTTTTATATGTTACCTGCCTTTAGCTGTTGTTTGTATGCTTTTTCTCCTGATTTTATTCTTGTTCACCCAACTGCAGCACATGTTCACAGGTTGTTCTGTGGAGCTTGATTACAATCCTTCTTTTCTGAGTTTGCAGAACAGTTTTTCCTGTAAATCTGGTGTGGATGGCAATACTTTGTTACATATGGATTTAACTAACACTACTGATATTATTCAGGATGTTCCTGTAGATGCTGGAAACTTCTCTGTGAAGATCAAGGAGTCTGAAGTGAATTTTTTCAAACTTAAAAGGTATCAGTGGCAGCATTTCCATTTAGAAGCTTGCCTGCATTATAAGGTTATTCCTTGTGGGCTTAGGGTTTTCTGTATGCCCACTTACTGAACTGTTTATCATGGGTTGCTCAGAAGGTGGCAGGCACTAAACATTGAGCTTAGTTTTAATTATATACCACTTCTGCTTGATTTTTTTAAACCCATTGAGAATGACTTGGCTGACATAACTATATCCCTTTATAAGGAGATTACTCAGAGGTTTAGAGGTGATTATTTTTTATCTAGATTGGATGGTGTTATTAGTGAGGTTTCTGGCTTTAAGCTGAGACTACAACAAGAAAGAAGAGGAAATTGGAGAGGGACTTTTCAGATTTCAAGAAAGGGAATATTTTTACATGGCCCAGGTCCAATGTTAATGACTCTGTTTTGCCACCTGCTGAGAATGCAGTTACTGCTGTTAAGGAGAATGCGCTGAGAGATTCTGTGGTTACTACAGAAGCACTGCCCACTTTGAAAGTTGTTGGAGGTGTTGGACAGTGTGATCTTGGGGCCAGACAGAAAGAACCTCTTATAACTCAAGTTTTATCTACATCTTCAGTTTTTTCAGAATTACCTCTCCCGGTCAGGGAGAAATGGAAGTACAGAGGGTTCAGTGGTTGATTCTCTATTCCTTGTGGTTTCTTTAGTGTTTAAGTGTTGCTTTGCTGTGTGCTTTTAAGATCTGAAGAAGGGCTTTTGCCTGAAAGCACTCATCTTTTATATTTCTTTTGTTTCTGATTAATGTTTTTTTTATTTTTTAAGCTGGCTGTGATGATTGGATTGTTTGTTTTGGTTTTATTTTACTTTTTTATACGCTACCTGGCTTTAGCTGCTGTTTGTGTGCTTTTCCTCCTGTGTTGCCACAAAAATGAACAGTAACAAAGGAAAGGAAAGGAACAAGAAGGTTACCATGAAACCATCAAATAAAGAAAACTATAAAGCGATTTAGACAAGAAGTATCACTGTAAGAAAAATATAGAAAAGGGAACAAATTTTCAAAAATACTTAGAAAGATAGATGCGATAAAAGCACTGCACAGTAATAAAACAGACCAGGATCTATCATACATTATTGCCAATAATAATAATATCAGCAGAAGTAGAAAAACTTAGAAGAATAAATATAAAGAAAAAGCACAAAATAAGCAATTCATTGATGACTCAAAAAAGTTTTATAGAGAACTGGTAAACAAAGCAAAAGGAATAGAAACACCACCAAAAAGACAACAAATTTGGAGAAATATTTATGAAGACCATGTTGAACATAGCAAAGATGTGGAATGAATGAATAGAAAAATTAAAAGAAAGCTAGGAGTTCTAATGTAGATGATATGAAATGGGATCAAGTTACAGCCAGACAAATTGAGACAAAATTCAGAAAAGCTTCTAAATGGAAAACCCCAGGCTCAAATGCAGTACCTAACTTCTAGCTAAATGTATTAACATCTTTACACAGAGATTTAGCTCTGAATAAGAATTATTTATATGCACATCCTGAGCAGTCAACAACCTGGTTAACAAGGGAAAAAATACCCTTCCTTAAGACTGAACCTTCAAACCATCCTAAATATTTTAGATCAATAACTTGCCTCCTAACAATATACAAATTATATTCTGGAATTGATGCAGACAGAGTTTATAGTAATTTAGAAAAAAAGAGTCATGGAATAGAACAAAAGGGAAACAAAAGAAAGTCATATGGAACAAAGGATCATTTGTTGCTAAATAAAGCCATAATAGAAAATTGTAAAAAAGGGAAGAATGTAAGTATGTTATGGATAGATGCAAAAAGGCATTTGACAGCATCTCACACTCATGGATAAAGGAGTGCTTACAGATGTATAAGATACATCCTACATTGTTCAATTACTTTACAATGACCATAAAACAGAGGCAAAACTACATTGCAGCTTAACCACGACAAAAGGCAAATAATTATCCCAGAGATAAAAATTCAAAGGGGTATATTCCAGGGTGATTATCTGTCATAGCAGTTGTTTTGTCTTGTCCTTAACCTATTAAACTCTTTACTTAACAGACTAGGCTATGGTTACAATTTGCCTCTTAGAAACCAAACTTGTTTAAAGACATCTTGTTTACTTTTTGTGGATGACTTAAACAAGGAGTTATAAGAATGTAATTTGGTCTTGCTAAATGTGCAAAAGTAGCATTTAAAACAGAAAAGTTGCATAATCAAGAAAATATCAGTCTGAGCAGGAATGTGATATAAAGGAAGTTGAGCAGGAGGGAGTGTATGAATATCTAGGAATAAATGAAGGATAGGCAATAAAACATGAACAAATGAGAATAAAACTCTGAAAAGAATACTTCAGTAGACTAAAACTAATATTGAAAACTGCCTTGACTTCTAGGAATAAAGTGCATCCTATAAACCAGTTTTATCTTCCTGTTCCACCTTACAATTTTGGAGTGATTGATTGGCCCTAAAAGGTATTGGATCAGCTGAACAGGAAAACAAGAACAATGCTTCAAGTTTATCAAACGATATATAAAAATCAATGTATACCAAGACTCTACATTCCTTGCACTGAAGGAGGTATAGGCTTCCTTGGAACTGATTACATGAATAGATCTGCCATCATGGGACTGCATACATCTCTGCAAACCTCACCAGATCCAAACATAGTAAGTTTTAAAACATTAGGAGAAGAAGCCTAAGATGACATCTTTGTTTGGTTTAGCAGAAGCATTTTGGTGTCAAGTGGGAATGAAAATGGGGAAATCAAAATAAGTTGACAAAAATTAGACATCAATTAAAAGCATTAAAAAACAAAGGAATGAATATCAGGAGAAGGATCAGATGAAAAGAAAGAAAATGTGGAAAATCCATAAATATAGTCGCAAGTAGAGAAATCTCCTGGACAAACTTGTGCTGACCAAAATCTGATGCAAGAATGGCTAAGTTGAGGTAAATGAAAACCAAAAGATGAAGGGTGGTCTCCCATGTGAGCTTTATTATGTTTGCTCTCTCCTAGAGTTTGTGTCCATGTCCTCCCATTACGATACTCAGCCCTCATCATTGCCATGCAGGGATGCCTGAAATTATTCATCATCAGTAAAAATTGTAGTGAGAAGTGGCCCCTGCATTTCTAGTGCTTACTGTCACTAGATTATGTCATGTCTGCAAGGCCTACCCTATCATGTCATTGGCATGCTTCCACATTACTATGCTGAGTGTTTCCTCCTACCCATGGCATTGACATCATGTACCACTGTGTCCCACACATAGTCCTGTAGTTCCTGGTGGTCACCCCCTTTCCCAAGCAGCCATTGTACATGGGTCCTCACTGCCATTAGCAGAATGTCATTCAGCAGTACTGAACCTAATTTCTGCTGTCCATGCATTTGAAGATCAAGTTTACACCTGGGAAAAGTGTATACCATATTAGTGGGTCATGATGGGAGAGTACAGTATGGTATCAGTGTCACGTATATGGTGTAACAAAAGTGCAAGCAAGATGAAGAAGCAGACACATGCCAAACTGCTTAGCACATTTGTTCAATTTAATAAAACAGAACTTCATCAGAAAACACACCCACTTACAAAAGTCTCATTTAAATACACAATTCAAAATGACCACATGAAGTCAAACATGTCATAAAAAAGAACAATCATCATCTTCTTTCAGCTGTTCCCATTAGGGGTCTCCACTGCGGATCACCTGTTTCCATTTCTTCCTGTCCTCTGCATCTTGCTCTGTCACACCAATCACCTGCATGTCCTCTCTCACCACATTCATAAACCTTATCTTAGGCCTTCCTCTTTTCCTGTTACCTGGTAGCTTCATCCTTAGCATCTTTTTCCCAATATACTTAGCATCCCTCCTAAGCACATCATGTCCAAACCAATGTAATCTTGCTCTCTGGCTTTGTCTCCAAACCTTCCAACCTGGGCTGACCCTCTAATATACTTATTCCTAATCCTGTCCACCCTCATCACACCCAGTGCAAATCTTAACATCTTTAACTGCCACATCCAGCTCAAACTCATGCCTTTTTGTCAATGCCACTGTCTCCAACCCATATAACATAGCTGGTCTCACTATCCTCTTGTAGACCTTCCCTTTCACTCTTACAGATACTCGTCTGTCACAAATCACTCCTGACACTCTTCTCCACCCACTCCATCCTGCTTGTACTCTCTTCTTCACCTCTCTTCCACACTCACCGTTACTCTGAGCTATTGACCCCAAGTATTTAAACTCATCTGCCTTCGCCACCTCTACTCCTTGCATCACCATTCCTCTATCTTCCCTCTCATTCACACACATGTATTCTGTCTTAGTCCTGCTGACCTTCATTCCTCTTCTGTCTAGAGCATATCTCCATCTCACCAGGGTCTCCTCCACCTGTTCCCTACTCTCACTACAGATCACAATGTCATCTGCAAACATCATAGCCATAAAAAAGAACAATGAATAATAAAAAACATATATATATATATATATATATATATATATATATATAGATAGATAGATATATGCATAAATAACAATTATTTTTGTAACTATAACCATTAAAGTTATACTTTTAACCTTTGTGTTGTAAAAAGCACTTAATATTGATCATTTCATTCAACCCAGGTGATTGATCTGCCACTAACAAAATCTGCCATAACATTTCATGGCATACCAACATTCCTGAGGAGGAAAATGCTCTGCTGGATCATGCTGAAGAGAGATTTCATTTATTATTGAATTTGCGACTATAGTAGAAATAGGTGTATATGAATACTGGGAAATCTTGATGGCATTGTTTTGAAGAAGTCCCTATGAGAGGGATGAAAGCACTTAACTACTGTGATTTTATTCAATAAAAGAGTATTTTCTACAGAGGACTTTGCTGTTCTTCCTCTCTTTGGTTATCTGGTTTGTGGGTACTTTCAGTTTATTGCTTCAAGCTTCTCAAACACATCTGCTTCTGCTTCTTCCATGCTGCATGTTTTGACATCAAACATTGCAGACCATAGGGGGAAACAGGCTACTATATATTACTTTGTGCTGCATATATTTTAATAAGGCTAGCTTCCACTGGTGGCTAAAAATCATACTTTTTCACAAAAGTGCACCAGTAACACTTCCTCTTGTTCAGGCAGGCTGAATGTGTGTTTGCTTGTCTCGGTACACGATGGCACTACGGTGCACCTGTAGTGATTCAAAGTCCCATGTAGGGTATTACTTTTAGGCTATCATTTTGTATTGCTATAGAACTGGGGTGATGGTCTCATGGAAAACAACAACATAGTATGTTAAGGAGAGCAAAATCATGCTATTTCTACTACACAGCCAGTTCAGAGACCAGCTGTAGTGAACATATGCAAGTCAAATTCATATGATAGCTGCCTGGAATTACCCTGCTATATCAGCTTAAAAAGGCAATAGCATCCCTGTATAGTGATAATACAGGTACAGGCACCAGTATGATGACCTGCATTAATGCCACCCTGAAGATCAGTGTATCTGGAAAAAAGATGTGAGACAGAGAAGCCCTGAATGGTGAAGCAGGAATGTCATAGATGATACTTCCATTTCTATAGTCATACAGTTGTTAATAAATGTTTTTATTTCTGTCTTTCACAGCTGTGTTCCTAATACGATTTTTCCCCTCTGACAGATTTTGATATATACCAGGTTGACTGCTCTAGGTTAATGTCTGTATATTACATGGGCTGTTCTTGCAGCTCTGTGTGCAGTTTTGTGGTATAAGACACATGACTGTGTTCATGAATGATAAAGTCCACCATTTCACCTGCTTTATTGCACATAGCTGTGTTAGTGTAGCTGCTTCTGCCCCATTATACCTACATATGGTAATGCAGGTTACGGACCTACCAGTGGGCACCCTGTCCTGCTTCTGCATCACTTTACATTCCCAGTGAAGTGTACTATCCAACTGTGACTGTGGGCACCATCTCATGTTTGTTCGTGCATTCATGTGTATGTAGAACTATAGCTTTGTACTACTGTCTTCATCTCACTCACCTTGTATGTGATGGCTTACTTATCATCTTTGTCTTTCAGCACTGGCAGAGTAAGAATACAATGTTGTTGGATGCTGCAGTAGACAGAGAGTACTGGCACAGCAAGTTAGTGGCATTCTATACCCACATCTGTTCTTTGTGTGCTGTACTGGCTTTGTTCCTCCTCACTGACTATAGCCTTCTGTCCATTCAGAATCAGCATGCAGAGATATTATTAGTGCTGACCACATAATATGCAATCATGTTGCTATTGTGTGAAAGTAAATATCTATTGTCACAGATTCAAGAAGAGAATGGCTTTCCTTGGTGCAAAAGAAGGATCCAAAAAGTTCCTGCTGGGCAGAGTTCTGCTATATGGTGATGCAATAGCAGAGAGCAGTTCATCAAAACATAATACAACATGTTAATAAAAAAGTGGATCTAAACATCAGCTTCTGTCAGGGGTGTATCATACAGAGTCTGACTGCTGTTCTGAAACCCTTGTAGGAGGCTGTATGAGTGGTGATCTGAAAGGTAAAAAATTCAAATAAGTATTAATTATTTCTTCAGTGATCCAAATGAAGCTGCAGAGCATTCTGTCACAGTACTGTGCTAACAATGTTGTTCATTTTACATGCCTGGTATGCAAATTCTTGAAAACATTCTGTCCTGGAGATTGATTTCTGTCTAAATGCAAGGCAGAATGTTACACTGTGGTCTGTTTCCTAAAGTTATGCCCCGGGATTCATGAAGCTCCGGGCGAGGCCGGCGTTAGGCTTGCGTCGACCGTGCGGCGTGAGGATGGTAGTAGCGCCAAATGCATAGTAATGAAGGTGCGCTGCTGACAAAGCCACATGCACAGGAAAGGAGTGCGAGTGCATAGGGCATGTCGAAGTGCCACACGGAGGTGTGGAAACGGCAGCTGTCGATGTGCAACCTAAAATGCTTGCATATAACAGGTTGCAAGATAGTAACCACGTCAGTGTCCCTGGATACTGAAACCTGTGAACACAAAGTGACGAAGCAAACAGAAATGCATGGTAGGGAATAACAGGTCCCTATCCCGCGAACAAATGACATGGAAAGACCGTGTGGCCGTAGTCCAACGCAGTGTAGATAGCCATACCAAGTGGAAGTGAAACGCATCATATGTTAGCGATCCGCCAGTAGGTACGTCCAGCCCAATGGTGAGGGTCACCAGCTGACCCATAATGTGAGGGAGGGTACACAGCTGGGCAGATGTGTCCATAACAAAATACATGAGAAATGTAGATATCTTGCGACCGTATGTCTGAATTATATCCCATAAGGCATGTAATAGTCACATACAAAAGGTATGTCCGTATTTCACATACCAAATGTGATAGGAAATAGAATAAGCATGTGAACGAAACAGAAGGAGCATGCAAATCCCACAACAATAAGGACACATGTAGGCTGAAAGGAACAGTATTATCCGTACCGTCGACTAGGATTACCACCTGTCACACTTTGCGAGCGACAGTCCCTCCTTGGGCAGTTGTGTCCCGACAAAAACCTGTAACAATGGCAAATGTCCTGAGATTATAGGACACAATTATTCCCTATACATTATGTAATAGTTACATTAAACAGGTTTTCTGTATCTAAATTACATAAATGTTATAATAAACAGAATAAGCAACTGAACTGCTACAAGAATAAGCTTTGATATAGGCAAGAAGTCTAAGTTCTATCCTGTGTACTGACCGTGGGTATGTGTCGGCCTGTAAAATGTGATGTGTGTACCAAAAATGTCCCACTTTGGCCAATTGAAAAGGTGGCAACCCAACCATCGACTGTGGGGAGGTGTTGCCCACTACAGCTGGATATGTGTATGGAATATATCCCATCCTGGACATAGGAAAAGGTGGCATCCTACCAATGAATACAACAGGCTGCCAAAATCTGGAAGTCAGCGGTACAAGCCAAACTTGTCAGGATGTGTCACAGTCGAATGGGTAGTACCCGGGTATACCAAACATGTAATGAAAGAGAAGTATGGGCGTGTACCTATGTGCGTGAGGTATAGCATGTGGAAAGCAAACATGGCAGGGTAGTCCACACAACCATACAGGTACCAGACACATGTAGGGTATTCAATGTGTTACTCTGGCTGTGTCATGGGCCAACAACCAAAGCACAGATGTATGGGGTGTGAGGAATCTGTGTGTGTGGGGTGGATGGGTAATGGTACAATCCTCCAAGGCGATACTGTGTCGTATGCAGAATAGGTGAACTGGAGGTGTATGAGGGAGCAGCGGGTGAAGCTGAAAGAAACACAAACACATGTATAAACAGCTGCAATACAACCAGACAGGCCATACTGTAGAACACAATCCCACAAACAGATGAATATTGAAATGTGCAATACAAATGTATAGATATGTCAACGGCACATACCCACAGATTGGTCCTGATTGAACTGGCCATAACAAAAGCAACACGCCTGGATGGAACTGGCCATAACAAATGCAACACACCTGGATGCATAATGGACTACCCAGCATCCTTTCCACATCACACAACCCGCTCCCGTACCTGAACGTCCACCAAATCCAGCCGTACTTGGCCTACTGGTGTGGTGCAGCCACAGCTACACATAGTGACCACTACGCATATGTAGTAGGTAGTGTCACCCTAGGTGGTTGCAGGATTGCACACAACCTCAGCACATTTTCATAACTCCAAAACAATGCTCGGTATACCTCTTGTTGTGGATCGGTACAATTTTTGGATATCCCTCATGGGATACGTAACCTGTGTAAACATTAGAACAGAAGACACAAAGTCCAGTCCCGTAGATATCTGGATAGAAGTTGGAATGTGCATTAGAGGTGTACAACACTGCCCAGCCCTAAGTGGTCATGCATAACCTACTACTTAGGATCAAACACTTGCCCGTGACGCACGTGTCCCGACACGAATAAGCGGAAATATATTGCACACATTCGCATAGTGGCAAATGGTATAAGGGTGATGAAGGCACTGACGTAAACAGGATAACCCTTATCTACTGTGTGAGGGACACTTAATGTGTGTGTAGGTGTGACCGACCATACCTGTCAACCTCTGAGAGCAAGATATCTAGACAAAGCCGTGAATAAAAGTATATCTGTCAGCCTCTGAGAGCAAGATATCTGGACAAAGCCATGAATAAACATATACCTGTCAACCTCTGAGAGCAAGATATCTGGACAAAGTGGTGAATAAAAGTGGGACAAAGGCCCAAAAGTATGGACAATTTGTAAAGAAACTGAGAAAGTTGATAGAATAACAGTTTGTACATTGGCATTAATTTCCTGAAGAGTATGAAGTCTGAAACTCAAGTGTCTGTCATGTTCTAACTTCAGTCTTTAATGACTAGCTACTGATTTGCCAGAAAACAACAGTGTATTACAGAGGTCCGTACATATTTACAGTAACAAACCTTCACATTTGTTTACTGTACCACTGCATACCTGTAGTTAATTCATGTCCAAAATAATAATCCTCGTATGAATGCATACAGGAAATAGTCAAATGTGAATGGGAACACCCCTCACCGTGGATTATGTATTGTAACCACCCCACCCATATTATGTAGTGCCAACATAAAAAGCTGCTGACAGGTGCCAAAAGACCTGTGTCTGTAAACACAGGTAAACCTCTATAAAATGGACAAATGCTGTCCATGTGCTTCGTCTGACATTTGAACTCGGTCAGGGCAGTTCCGTTCACCAGGCGGACAAGCCTAAACCCAGATCACCACAGGAACACCCTGACAATCAAAGACTTGCATGCACCAGGACTATAAGCCTTGGAGTTCTGCATATCCTTGGAGTGATTAAATATGCAGCTTGGGTCCAGAGCAGTAGGGAATAGGGAATGTGTAATATGTAGTACCGCATTTTTCCCAGCAGGAGAATGGATGCCTGTGTTGTAAGTGAAGCGGTGAGGTGTATGTTAATGTATCTATGTACTATGGGTATGCATATAAATGAGTCAGAACACCAATAGTATAGTGGTTACAGCATCCGGCCAACATGAATGCAGTCCCGAGTCAAGTACGACTTCAGCACATATGAGTTAATGAATGCGTGTGTGCTGTAAAGACATTTAAATATGTAAAGGTGAAAGTGTGTTTCGCATATGTCCATTAACCGGATTAAAGATATTGTACTGGTACCGTCACAATTAAGAAAGCCCATGTAAGCACAAAGACTTAGTAAACATATGCAACCCACAATAAGGATACGCAAGTGCGCCTGCGCTAGTGTAATCCGCTCACAGCATAGCAAATGAATGCTGTTTTCTACACATTTATTTATATATCTATATATGGATATATATATATTTGTGTATAGATATATATCCACAGACTTAAACTAAATAAATATATGAAAGAAAGAATGTACAGACATATATATATATATATATATATATATATATATATATATATATATATATATAGGTTTGCTATCATTATGTCGACGTGCATTTGCACGGCTATGAAGTATTCGAACATCAGATGTTCGAATACTTCATATTACGGCAGGTGACATGAGCGATGGTTTGCATTGCAAATGAACTGAGCATTCGCAATTCTAACTTTCGGTCATGGGAGGGGATCGCGGTACAGTGCGGTTAGGGAAATGCATCCCTTTCCTCACTGTAGTGCGATCTCGGAGTTGGAATATTAAGTTAGGGGGGGTGAGGGGGGCACAGCCCCCCACGGGGGGTGCAGGGGGGTGCAGCCCCCCTGCATAACTGTGTGTTCGGTTAGGCAGGTAGGTGATTATGGGAAGGGTGGGCGTGCTGTGTATTGCCGTAAATGTCGCAAGCAACATTTTCGACAATACACCCTTGTTTTCAAGTTTACTATTATTCGAAAATATTCATTTTAGATGCATAAATTCAAAAATAAAGACATTATTTATTTTTACTTTCGAATTTATGATAGTAAACCATATATATATATATATATATATATATATATATATATATATATATATATACACACACACACACACACACACACACACATATACACACACACACAATTACATTAATCGATATATACATAACAAACACAGAAACATTTGTCCTTGTAGATATAACACATGTACATAAATAGGCTACGTCATAGCTATTATGGATAGACATACAGACATGCAAGAAAGGTAAATACACTGCTGCTTTCCAAACCATTGCCTGGAAAGTACCAGTGTGCCAAATCTGCAAGTTCTACTATTTAAACATGGATATAGGTGTCCTTTGCAGGACTCCAAAAAGTGTTGTCTACAAGCAACGGCCAGTAATTATTGACGCAAAGGAAGTCACATCCGCAGCTACAATATAGCTGTACATGCAACAGTAGCTTGTGCAAGGGTAATAACACATGGGTTAACAGAATGTATGACATATGTCCCGATACGCGGAGAGTGGATAGTGCTTAGAAGTATCTTCATACTTTATTATCGCTCACATTAAATATGTCTTATGACTGTTGTGGAGGGGTGTCAGGTATGAGAATCATGGGTATGCAAGAATGGGCCTAGGTTCACAGGTGTTGGTTGGCACAGATTTATTAGGTCTGCCCCATGGGAGTGATTAATATTCCTTTGTGGGTATAGCACACGCCTATACCTTCCAAAAATGAAGAACCCATCTACTGGATATTGTGTAAACCATTGGGGGAAGACGTAGGGACTAATATCAGTGTCATGTAGGCGATTATCATGGACGTACATGCATACAAATAAGATGGTAACCATACCTCTCAACCTTTCAGAATAAGACATCTGGACAAAGGCATATTTAAATAAGTACAAATAGGGACTATGTTAAATATTCCTCTGACAAAGTTAGAACGTTGATAGAATAATGGATAATTCATTAGTATGAATGTTTTGAGGGTTATTAGTTATAAACTAGTAATGTCTGTCATTATTATCTAACCTCACAGTCCTTCATGACCTGCCACTAATTTACCAGAAAGGCACAATAATAACAAAGAGGGAACAACATTATAAGTCTAAGTTCGGGACATTTACCCAACATGTGTACAGTTGAGAGGTACGAAGGTAACCTTGTCCTAAATAAATGTACAGAACTAGTGATATCAGGTGGACAGGTGTGAAGAAAGACGGGATGACAAATGACAAAACATGTATAAGTCAAAAGCATGTACCTCGATAAATGTGAATGAATACTTATGCCCTGTGATAGTCAATGTGGAAGGTTAATTGTGTCCCTCAGGGTGTTATGCAGTGTCCCCAATACAGTGTCCAGTCTCCCACACTCGCATGTGAGTTCTGCCACTGATGGACATTGCAAATACTGGCGAACACATAAGGTAGATGATAGCATAATATGTTTTGATTAGCACCTGTTGGCTTTTGTGAGGAACACAACACTCTTGGCGGGTGTGTCCTGCAAAAGGAATGTAATGGCATCTGGCCTGTGATTTCTTCTTGTGTGTAGTGGTGTAATACAATGATATATCTTGTATCAGAAACAGATACATGTGATAGGAAACAGTATTATCGACTATACTACTACAGGAAAACTCTGGAGGTATGAAAAGCGCTGAAGTAGTCCGTTCAGTATTGACCGGAGGTATGTGTTGACATGTCAAATGTCACAGCTGTATATATAGTACCTATAGGGCTGTCACTATTACAAATGATGAAGGTGGGAGCTGCTTTGTAGAAATGTCAGACGTAGCAGGTCAAACCATACCTACAGCCATGCATACTCCACAAATAGCCTCCAGACACTGGACCCTACCCAATTCGGCTTTGTTAAGGGCAGATCTTGCCTCTTAAACCTAGTTGATTTCTTTGAAACAGTTACCAAAGCCATAGATGAGGGCAAGGTAGTCCACACAGCCTACCTGGACCTCACAAAAGCCTTTGACACAATACCCCACTCGGGCATCATAAATAAGCTTACCAGCTTAAATATCAACCCTTATATCACAAGATGGGTTGCAAACTAGCTCAGAGATAGAACCCACATGGTCAGAATTGCAGGTGCCATGTCCGAATCCAAACCAGTTACAAGTGGCATCCCACAGGGCTCAGTTCTGGGACCTCTCTTTTTCGGTATATACTTCTCTGAGGTTCAGGCTAACATGGGGGGATTATGGCTGACAAAGTTCGCAGATGACTGCAAACTGGGGGCCATAATCGAATCTCCAGCTGACACAAGTATCCTCCAAAAGGGTCTCACAGAGATGGATGCTTGGTGCCAGAGCCATGGCCTCAAGCTAAATGCTAAAAAGTGCATAGTCATCCCCTTTGGGAAAAACAAGGTGCCCACAAATTACCACAAAGGTGGCAATCCATTAAGTACGGACGAAGTAATTAGAGATTTGGGGACCAACGTAGATAGTAATCTCTCCTTTGATAATCACGTTGCCAAAGTGGTTAGAAAGACCTTCTATATAGCCCACTTATCACGAAAGGGTTCGCATCTAGATCAAGAGAGGTCATTGTGCCCCTCTGCTCGTCACTCATCAGGCCCATAATTGAATACAATGCCCCTTTTGGGATGTACCTTACCCGACACCTGCAGCAACTGGAGAGACCCCAAAAGTACCTCACCAAGAGGATCATAGGCTACAAACAGATGTCCTATACAGCTCGACTAAAGAAACTCCAGCTCTACTCAGTTGCTTACCGCCTACTCAGAGGCGATCTATGCCTGACGTATAAAGCCATGTCAAACCCAGAATTAATGGACATGCTCTACCTCAAAAAATCCAAGTCCCTTAGAGCTACACACTCCAGGGACCTAAACCTCAGCACAAAAATAAATAGGACATGCTGGAGGGACATTTCCCAGAGGCTCTCCTCACTATGGAATAGAATCCCAATTCATGTTAGACATAGCCCCTCGCTGACCCTCTTCAAGCGAAATCTGGACGCATGGATGGGAAATCGCAAATTCACCCCTTGGATCTCTTCTGTGTCCCTGCTAGACAGAGGCACAGTAAACTAATCTTAAAAGGGTACCTTCTGTGACCTACTTTACAGAGGCACAGTAGGCTAATCTAATAGGGAGGCGGAAGCCAAATACATTCTGGCTAGGCTTATAAATGCCCTAGGGCAGATAGCCTAGCATCTACCTATGAATCTATGAACCTATTAGCACACAGCAAAGCTTAGGCCAGGGGTCATGGAGCCTTGGCCAGCGTGTACGAGTAGAGGAAGTGTAGAACAAGGCAAGATGTCTGCCGAGCTATTCAGCAATATCCTGTAGGGGCGTGTAATACAGCCCCTAAACCGAACGTTGCACAGACAATGTTAGGATATGCAAATTACCCCATTTGTAGGTGAAAGCTATGCAAATGATGTAAATCTGCGATACATGTAACAGTAAGCTGTCCATGCAAGAGTAGAGTTATGTGCAGAAATGTACTCGGATGTTAACCGAGTTACGTTCTGCAAGTAGCTAAACGGAGCAATGTCAGCTGCAAATAAAGGATGAATAAAGTTGAAGAAGCATGCCAATGGCCAAATATAAGGCTAGTGGCATATTTTCCCCTTGTAAATTAATAAAACTCTATTTGTCCTCCCCCGATCTCCAGTGTGTAAGCGTAGCGCAGCAGCGCAAAAATGCGCTGCGCTTTTAAAACAACAGAAATATTTAAAATACACATAGACATTGTAATTATCATTAACAGTTAGTTCGCCATGCAGGTGAATGGCAAGCTGAAGACAAGATGGCTACTGAGTACTGGTTGCTATGTGTGGAAGCACTCTGTCAGAGATGTAACCAAGCATTAGTAGGCAATCCGATGCAATTGAGGCTGAGGATAGTGAATCACAATTTGTCATGCCATATGGGCCAAGCCACTACAGTGGAAGAGTTGGTTAAGGGGACTATCAGAGTAGAAGATAGGTGACATCATGAGTGTGTATGTATAAAACACTGTAATCCTATCGGAGCAATGTGTCACATGTTTGCTGTCAGTTACTCATCAGTGGAAGAGGCGTGTTATGATTTATCCTAGGTACAGTCAGAAAACTGATGGTGTATGCCATGGATATCACTGAAGTGTCATGCAAACCTGCTGACAGTGTGTTCGCACCTGTGTGCACCCATAAGCCCGAGTAAGCATGTGTGCGTGCGTGTCAGCCCATGTGCGCACGTTGAAGAACGAGTAAGCTAGTATAAGCATGTTGAAGCCCGTGTAATGTCATGTAAACCAGTGTATGCATTTGTAAGCATGTATAAATCTGTACTACACACATCACACATGTACTGCACACACTGAAACACATGCTGCCAATACTACACACGTCAGTCAAATGGCACATGGATGGATAATAAATCATCAGAATCAACAGTGCTGTAAACTATACTACATTGATGGTCATAGCTGCAATGCATCATGTCTGCTTACATACACCTAGAAGGATATCACACTTTGTGTTAACAACATTTTAACATTAATACAGTGCTATAAAGCCACTCTGAGCATCAGCACCATGTTAGTCTGTTCCTGCATCTATGTTACACATTTCAGGTGGTTGCACAGGTGTCATCATATGCACAGGGTATGGTGTTTCTTTTCCAGAGCCTGTCATTGAGCCATCCAAGCAACATGTAAGTATGTGTGTGTGTGAGGGACAACAGTGTTTGCATGGCCCAATGTTGATGCAATGTGTGTGTGTATGTGTTAGCCCTAGCTGTTTGTTTCATGTGTGTGTCTGCATGTACACAGTTTCAGCATGTGTCATGCATATACAGGAGGTTGTGGGACAATCACAGACCGTACCTGCCAGGCTGTACAGATCGCCATTACTGGCCATGGACACCCCTGCATGCATTCAACAATATTCCAGTCCTGCACCTGTCAATGTAAACACAGACATTCTTGGGATCTGTATCACAACCTGTGGATAAACGGGAGTCAGTAATGTTAACCTGATTTGCATAGTAGTGTCAGGTAATACATAGTCATATGAGCCATACTCATCCTCCAAAGTAACAACCACTGCTGACTGTTGCAGAGATGTGCACACGACCGTTTAAAGGCACTGTACTATCATTGTTGTCAATATCCCTTGTAATACCCAGCAACAGAATAACTGGTCACTACACAACTATAACCCAGGATCACTACACCACACAGTATGTGCACTATCACAGAGCCATAGCAGATTTACATACATCAAAGGTGTTCATGTACAGATAATGCAGCACATTCAATAGTGCTAACATCCACATATATATCAATATCTATCTACATTACATATATAGAAATAGAAATACACACACACACACACACACACACACACACACACACACACACACACACACACACACACACTTGGCAGGGTTGTGATCAGAACACAGACCTAACTACCTTATCACACTACAGCATTACACATGTACAGAATGCGCTACCATGATTACTAGATCACAGCATTCACACAGGCATACGTCCAGCTTGCTGACATCAGCATCAAAGGCAAAGACACCGTACGGATTCTATGGAGAGTGAATAGTGTAAAAGCAATGTACTGTTGTCATGCAGCGGGAAACTCTCACACACACATACACATGGCAGGATTGGGAGTAGAACACAGACCTAACTACCTTATCACACTACAGCAATATGCATTTACAGAACACACTACCGAGATTACTGAACACAGCACTCCCAGAGGCATACTTCTAGGTGGGTGACATCATCCGTAAAGGCAAAGACGCCGTTAGGGAATGTATGTGGTGTGAGGCATCTAAAAGCATTACTGTGTCCCCAGGCTGCAGGAGACACACACACACACACACACACACACACACACACACACACACACACACACACACACTTGGCAGGGCTAGGAGTCGAACATACACCCAACTACCTTATCACACTACAGCAATACGCATTTACAGAACGCACTACCGAGATTACTGAACACAGCACTCCCAGATGCATACTTCTAGGTGGGTGACATCATCCGTAAAGGCAAAGACGCAGATAGGGAATGTATGTGGTGTGAGGTGTCTAAAAGCATTACCGTGTCCCCAGGCAGCTGTTAACACACACACACACACACACACACACACACACACACACACACACACACACACACACTTGGCAGGGCTGGGAGTCAAACACACACCTAACGACCTTATCACACTACAACATTACGCATTTACAGAACAAGCTACCGAGATTACTGAACACAGCACTCCCAAAGGCATACTTCTAGGTGGGTGACATCTTTCACAAAGGCAAGGACGCCGATAGGGAATGTATAGAGAGTGAGCAGTCTGAAAGCATATTACTGTCCCAAGGTAGATGTAGACAAACACACGGCAGTGGTGTGATCGGGGCAACTAAATATCTACGAAGCACCACAACAACACTACATAGATACGGGATGCGCCACAGAAAGTACACCCTGCAAGACAGTCAGCCAGTGTGTTCAATGTAGGCATCCATCGTGACGTTAAAAATGGACATCTGTTGCCTGGATGTCCACCATCGCTATACAGGATGTCAATGACCATGCCCATACACAGAGGCACAAGGTGTCACTGGCCATGCCCACATGCTTAGTATCACATGTCCGTTTGGAATGTACTGCGTGTCCATCTACAGAATGGTGTACTGGGCATGCTCACACACTTAGCAGTTGCAAAGGGCCGTCTTGCATGCACACGGATTCTAAACACGTAAGGGCGCAGTTTGGAATGTACTGTGTGTCCAACTACAGAACGGCGTACTGGGCATGCTCACACACTTAGCAGTTGCAAAGGGCCGTCTTGCATGCACACGGATTCTAAACACAGAAGGGCACAGTATGGTATTACTGTCCCCATGTACATGACAGCTACTCACATGTATTGACCAGTACACACTCAGGAGCCATCACAGATGTCTCAGGTGCAGATCACCGAGGTACATACCACAGCCTACAATGTAGCCCTCAGACACCACCATGTCGTTGGACCAGCAATACATCAACACAACACCGTGTGACACATGACCAGTGGACTGTACATAGGTGTACAGCAACTGTGCAGACTACACATGTACCGACAGGGTTCCATCATGTGTTATGCATTGCAATGATACCACTGTACATAACCAGGTTGGCTCTACACATAACAGGGGCCCTGGGTCTTACACAGCTGTGACAGATGACTGTCGCTGTACACCAATGAACACACATGTTCGGATATGCCATACATGTAATTGCAGTGGCTATGTGCATGGACCACACACACACAACACATATGTACATAGCATAGCTTTTGCTGTCCTCCATGCAGACAAGTGGCTACTGCAATCATATGCACGCAAATGGGAGGTGGGTCCATGGCTGTTGAATGCCAACAGTACATGAGGTATCAATGTTGACCGAGGACACATTTCCTCTGTACTAGTTACCCATGACACCCATCATATCATACAACAGTCCATGTGTTATGTATGTCAACACACATGTCCACTGATTGCAATGCATACAAACATGGCTACATGACAGGCATGTAGGACCAACACACATGTACAAACTGTAATGTGCATGCAGCTGCCATGCATGTGCAGTAGCTGATGTAAGTAACTCATTTGTGCCGAACTACAACATGCAGTTGCAATGCAGCCCCATCATTGACACCTCTATATGGTGACATACTGACAGTACTGTAGGATGTACATCAGGTATGGATGGATGTGTGTACATAAAGTGGTGATCCACCTGTGTAGATGGATGTTCGCCGGGTACGGCTCACAGGTGTGTCACACGCCATCATACCATTACATGTGCAAACAGTACGCTATGTTACTGTTACCTGATGGTGAACACATAATACCTACACAGCGGTCAGGTATTACCGACTGTATGTCACTCAACACCTGTAACACTTACATCCTCCCATGTGCATATAGCAGCACAATTGCCGGACATAGCGTTGGTACACATAATGCAGCCAATACTGCTGCATGTCTGTCAGATGTATCCTCATATAGCAGGTGTATCATTCACAGTACTGCCATGTGTGTTTGCATGTGTGACCATATATGTCACATATGGTGGGGAATACATCCCAATTGTGACACACCCCTGTACACTGTTGTAGACATCTGTACATACTGCAGTGTGGAAAGCATGATGTAGGCAGGTGTGGTGTGTATCACACACATCAGCTATCCATATGTATATGACAGTTGTGGTCTCCACAGTGTGTGTGTGTGCGTGTGTGCATGTGTGCGTGTGTGTGTGTGTGTGTGTGTGTGTGTGTGTGTGTGTGTGTGTGTGTGTATGGCTATCTGGTGCATGGAGTGTGGGTGTATGCTACCATATGGAACACACAGGATCCCAACCCCTCATGGTGATGCAGTCATCTACCCTGTTGATGCCATTGGTCTCAGCCATACTGGCTACCTGTACATGTCCCTTCTCTGTGTCATGTCATGGTGGGTGCACAGTACTGTGAGGGTGATGACCACATAGGCAAGTGTCCTCACCTCAACACTATGGGGTGTGCTCTATAGTGTTGTCGACCCCGTGAATGTGGGTATGTTCCTGTACTGTGACAGGGTATTACTGCTACACAGTGAGGCCTCATGCTATCAAGTGGCTTCTAACGTTATCATTGTCCAGACCGCTGTGTACAACCCCTGCACTATGTCAACATACCTGTGATGTGACCTGGTATGGATGTCACGTCTCTAGCCATTGTAGCCTATTAAATTGCACACAGGCTGCTGGATCAGTATATGTGTGGACATATGTGGTATATTAGACTTTCCAGCTGTCCAGTTGAGGCTACGTATAGCATGCTGAGATTGCCATACATGCCTGTGAGTACTCCACAGTTACACATGGGAGACTGCAAACACTGCTACCTGTAGACACATGCAAGTAGACCATAAGGAGGGAACATGGGCACCATTACCAACATGCTGTTACTGATGTTACCGAGACACATACTGTGAACATATAACAATGCATGCTACACCTGTACTACATGGTTGTGCACATATAACAATGCATGCTACACCTGTACTACATGGTATCTCTGGTGCATGTCAACAGTACACAACCAATGTAATATACACGTCTCACACTATTCTTATACAACTAACGTAATATACACTTCCCTCACTAGTCGTACACAACTAATGTAATATACACATCTCACTATTCTGTTCATCCTGTGCATCAGACCATTTGAGCATGTCCCTGCACCGATGGTGTGGATGACAGGGATGCGGCACAGGCTTCATCATATGCACAGGGTGATAATGTGTGCCAGGGGCATAGGCTGCTCCAATGGGTGACATCATGTGTGTGGGTAAGGGCCGGTGATATGATTGGACATGTCTGTTCAGTATGCATGTGGGTGTTGTGGTGCCCTACAGATGTGTTTGCTGTGTGCGTGTATGTGTGCACACAGTTCTGCCTTTTGTGAGGCCTGCACAGGGGTATTATTGACAGCTCCAGATTGTACAGACCAGGTTGTACAGCTCACTGTGTCTGGGCATGGCCATGTGACCTGTGCCTGCCAGGGGTTGCATGGGCACTACCAGGCAGAGGTACAGATTGGCTACTGTCTGGCGACACATGTCCACTGGAACCGTGTCCCCACTGGGAACATCCAGGGCCATGCCCACATGGCCTGCTGTGTCCTGGTGTGGACAGCACAGCACCAGCTGCACTGCTACCAGAACTATGGAAGTGGGCATGTGAGGTAGCACGCTCATGTCGACCTGCACTAGGTGGTGTAGCTGGCCTACATCCACGTGGCCTATGCCTCACTCCTACCAGATGTTCCAGCACAGACAGCTCACGCTCACAGATTGCCATGCCATGGTCAAGGATTCCGGCCATGTCACCCAATCGCCTGTCCAGAACATCAGCGATCTGCTTTTGAGCATTTGCCAATGCCTGGATGTTGTCATTTAGGGTATGGATAGCAGCCCTCTGCAGCCTCTGCCCTTCTCTGTTTGGCCGTTCAGCACATGCCTGTACCACCATTACAGTCTGGAACATGCGTCTGGTGATACCAGCTGCTGCGCTCTGTCCCCCAGGTGCATGGCTGCCAGAGGTCCTCCTACGAGCAGCACTGGCCACATGCCTGTGTGGCATATCTGCAGACATTACACTGGCACCATGGTGTGGAGACAAACCTTCTGTAGCCACCACACGTTCCTGCTCCACGCTAACAGATGCTGACTGTCCTTCCTCTATGGCCACTGGTGATGCGGTATGTGTTGGCAGCAGAACTGTGTGCGGGGAAGAGGGTGACATAGCTGGGATGGCAACCACTGGCACAGATTCAGACCCCGACAACCCTGCCTGTACCTCATGCATATGTTCATCACTGCTAGTATCTGTGGGGACACTAACATCAGATGAACCGCAGGAGGGTAATGCACCTACATGACCTGTGAATGCAAAGAAAGACTCTAAATTACAATAGACACAGACACAGACACACACAAACACACACACACACACACACACACACACACACACACACACACACACACACACCATGCATTTGATTTGACAGATGGCATGCAGCATGCCTGTGATACAGCTGACGGCATGCAGCTCAGATATTAACAGTGTTAATAAGCATACCCCCTGGGGTGCACAGTACAGCAAGCGGGTGTCATATCAGTAGCCATGCAGTTCACACAATCATGGTAGTATGCATGCATCCCCGTGATACACCATGTGGACCAGAACAGGATAACAGTACACATGGCTGACGTGACCTTGACATGTAATCTGCTGATGTGTGCATTAACATGCATACATATCTGACACAATGGTGTCCTGACATGTACAGCGTCGTAATGGCCATCACATTGCGGTGTTGTCTGTATGCCCTACAGATAGAATGCATGTTTAGCAAATGTGCATGTGCATGGAAGGTTAGTGTGAGCCATCTACATTGCTCTACAGTGTGAAGTACAGGCACTGTGCCATTGCATGGCATCATGAGGCATCTATATTGCCATACAGTGCATAATATGCACACATTATATAGCCATAACTGCATGCATACCTATGACATAACTGTGGATTGTGACCCACGATGCTGAGGTGTGTACACACAAAACCATGCTGTGTCATGTGACAGGTCACTGGAGGACCTACAGATGACACCCCTGCACAACAACTACAGAGTCTTAGCTGCCTGGCAACCATGTCCACACATAGCGGACTTGTCAATTCACCATGTCCAACATGACATTGCTGTACCACACACACGAGGTGCACAGCTAACAGTGATGTCCTACAGCAACAAGGGAAATGTACAGTATCTGTGGCCTGATGTGGTGTCAATGTCTGTGAAGCTGTAGAGGTGACTACTGTCATGCTATGACACAGGCGTGATGTTCAACACATCTTATATGGCAGACATCAGTGACACCTCCACTGGCTGTGCAGAGGCTGTTAGGATGTCCGGTGTACCACATCAACTGTATAATTGGTCAACTAAGGCTATAATTGGGCCATGTGTGGACAATATGAAACAGGGTGTATACACATCACATCTACTGTGTGGCTACATATCTCTGGCCATCCCCCATGGCCCTGTGAGCACGTGTTGGACAAATGTGTGTGATGGCCGTCTATCACACATGTCTGTGTTGTCTCATAAGACATACACCCATAGATGTCAGATATGTCACCATCCACAGGGCTATGCAGACAACAAGTTGTATGTGGGGTATGGGTTATGGGATAGTGTGACATTATTGCAGCCAGTACACTACGTGTCTGGGACATGTCAGATGGCACATCACAATGTGTGCACCCATTGCAGGGGCATATAACACAATGGTGACTCCTGTGGGTTGCCCATATCACAGCTCACTGTGTGGTACTGTTTGCGTACCACACGTGTTGTTCCAATGTATAGTACATATGCCTCCATTGTAGAACACCTCCACTGTTATATGCACAGCTGACCACACATGTAGCAATGACAAATACTCTGGTTTCATGTCGGTGTATCATTTCGTTTGTATATATTGCACATGGGTGGCCTGTGTGAATGATGGGTGATGCAACCTGTATATCATGAATGGAATGAACATCAAGTGTACAAGTGTTAACTGGCCACGTGGTGCATAGATCTATGCTTTTACATGCCTGATACTGATGACAGTCTCACCTGCAATGGACTCATGTCTGTGCGGCACACCAGAGGTACCTGTATAGGGGTGACACAGCAGTATGAACATTATCCATGACTGTATGACAGCCACAGGGTGCACTGTGCATGTTAACACATTCACCTGTACAATAGCATATAGTATGCACATGTGTGCTTACACAGGGTAGCATACTGTAGTATGCAACATGTGTGCCCACATACCATGCATATGTTGTTACATTACATAATGTACAGTGACACATGCATGTAAATGGGATATAGTAGCCATATGTGCAGTACTGACTTACCAGGGAACTCCAGGCTCATTGGTTGGGAGACACCCACCTCCACGATGGCAGATAGTGTTTGTGGATGCTGTTCTGAGGGTGTCCCCAGACTGGCCAGTAACTCCTCAGTGTGTGTGAATGGTGGCTGGGTTGGTGGCCCACCACCTGTTCCACCTTGTTCCCTGGTGATTGCAGTGGCACGCTGTTTTGCATGCCGTATCAGGTCCATGCAGCGTCTGCGCACCTGCTGGTAGGTGCGGTTATGGCCACCCACATCGTTCACCCTCCTGCGCAGATCCTGCCACAGGTAGTCCCGCTGCTGTACATACTGTAGCACATGGCTGAACAACACCTCATACTTCTCATGGAGGTATGGGATGAGGACATCATCCTCCTGGCAGCTGTAGGCTGGAAGGCGTGTACAAGGCATTATCTGTAAGACATAATGATGGTGACAGGTCACAGTTTCAGAGATGTACAGAGATACAGCTGCACATACATTTCTATGATATCTAGTATATCTGCACAGTTATCTCTGCAAATCACCATGACACTGACACGACTGACGTGTTTGTGTCACACACATGTAACACCCGTTATGCATTGGGTATCATCACCATATATGTGTGTCACATCATTACAGTGTTCATACTCCATGTGAATGCTGTCTTGATGTGGGCATGTCTGTTTGCCTGCACTGGATGTGTCCACGGTATTGCTGTTGACCTTGATGCTGTGTATATGTCACATATCAACACAGACACAGCCTTAATGGACTTGAGCAGTGACAATGCACACATACGCATAGAAACCTCTACATGCATGTGTTTTGCCATATACATCTACACAGCACTGTACAGCTGTTCAACATCCTGCCATGGATCGCCTGTGTTGCACATGTGATAGACATGGGACAATGGCTAGTCGGACGTCATTCGCAGGGATGGTTGTCAACCATAGCATGTACGGGCAAGGTTTCCTAGCTGTAACTGATAGCCATTATGCCACCGCAAGGTGCATCAGTGCCTCATTACTGATCCAGACAGTTGATGCTACATCTACCATGCGGCTATCACACCATGTATGACTGGGATGACATGTGTAGCTTTGATGGACAGGGTTGCATGGTATAGCGGGAGTATGTCACATGTATGGCACAGGGATCTGTCCAGCATGTGGCGATCCTAGTATTAGTACGGTGGCTGTCCATGTCATATGTCTTTCAGATCAGGATATGGACATGTAGCATGTCCATCATCATGGTGCAGCAAATGTCTTTATGCAAGGCCGACAGCATGCTGCATAGTGGAGATGAGGATTGTGAAGGCTGGTATCGCCCATCGACTCATGGCCATTACCCCTTAAAGGTGATATGTGATCCAATATTGGTCACCCCAGTGCTGTATATGCCTGTCCAATGATCTCCGTGCTCATGGATGGCACCTTGTCATGACATGGGTACCTTGTATGACTACCTACAGGGCCTGGAGACGTCACCAAGTCAGGGAGGTGTACTGCACAGCACCATCCCTTACACAGTGTCCATAATGTTGACCACAGCCTAGGTGGTAGTTAATGGGTACAGGGATGTTCATCTAGTGGTGACAATGCTGATATCATCCATCAGACTGTGCACATATGTCACACACCTCACCCACACAGCCCATTCTGTATGTTGTTCACAACACTGACACAGCTATTGCTCATAGGTCATGGCCATTCACATCCTTACATACACAGATGCCTAACATTTGTCTGTGTGGTATGGGCTACAGTGAGGATGGAGTACAACACATTAACCCTGTTCTACTGTAGCTGGCACTGGTGTGATATGCACATGTCGCTCTGGCACCTTTTGTAGTTGTGAGTCTGTCAACAGGCCACTGGTAGAACACTCCTGTGACATACAAAGGTATTTGTAAGCAAACATCCGTACTGTCTTGTGCATCTGTACTGCTAACATCTACAGTGATAATGGTTCATGGACATGCACACCATACTCAGCAGGGTTATAGTGTGGTGCCACCCATTATGACTGTCGTCACCACTTGTGGGTTGATATTATCCAACACCCTATCTGTATTGTATGTTCATGCTAGGCACTTGTTCAGAACTTGTGAGCATGTCATGAGCAACTGATTTCTATAGCACCCATTCCACACCATTTCCCACAGGTACACTGGCTGTCCTAAAATGTCCAGCTTGCTTACGGTACAACAGGCATGTCCAACTGTCACGTACCAGTGCTATTGCCTGTCTATATGATGGATATGTCAACATGTGGCAATAGAGCAATTGTGTCATGTACACATTAAATGTACACCTCCCAACATACAACACTACAGCCTGTGGGGGATGCACTTATGCAGCCCTGCTGGGGTTAATGCTGTCACCAACCCTGACTGCACCTGACAGTCATGTTGGGATGTGTAACATTCGCAACACACCCCACACATCACATAGTCTCACATGATCTCCACCACAGGCCACACATACGAGGACAACTCGTGCAGTACCTCTCCATACTCTGTGTAGGCACCAGAGGCAGCCCCCATCACGGAACACAACATCACCAACTTATAGCCCACAGACTCATGTGTGCCCATCACATACAGCCAATAGGGTGTTATAACATACACAACACACCAGTCATAGGTGACTCTGTAGGCGGTCACACTGCAGTTCCACACAGCAGGCTACACAAGGCAATAGTCGCTTACATCTTGCTGTCGGGTAACTGGTTCTGCAACATAACCTATGCACCCATGCCAAACCTCACCAGGTACGATGTGACTGTCATTCTCCATGTTAGTGTGACTGCCCTGAGATGCCACTTCACAGACTACGTGTGCAGGGACATGCAATAGCTCACCAGTCTTGTAGCCCTGAAGGTGTGGACCAAGCCCTGGGGAGCATTATGCATTCATCTGGACCCGATACCACTGTACAATGACTGTGTCACTTCAACAGTTGCGTATGCTTCTGCTGTCATTCCACAGGCATCTGGTATCTGTCCGCTTTGACTGACCTGGTCAAACACAATGCTTTGGCACAGATGACCTGCACCTTTCAGCCCTGGGAGTACAGATCACATGTGAGGCTCTTGCTGCTTCTGTACTGCCTGTCTTGTGCAGTTTCCAATAACAGTCACCGTTGGAATGGGAACTGGCAAGCAAGACATGGGGTCATGTGACACAATGCTTGCATCTTCCTCTGTGATGCATGCAGGCAAGGCACACCTTATAATGCACCACTCCAATATCTCTGCAGTGACTGGGACCTGCCTCTAGGCTCTGCAGAGCATACCTGCAATGACAGGTTATAGACAGACCATACCTTTCAGGCACATACCTGGACTGGCACACCCACAGCTGTGGTGTTCCCATATCCCACTATGTTGTACACACATCCTGGCTAGTTACTTAGCACAATGCATCAGAGGTGCTCCACATGCAACTAACTGTGTCCAGAACCACTATACACATTGTAACCAGCTACAGATTCAACAACACACCCCACTGTTACCAGACCTCATTTGTTGGTGTACTGGACAGTAGGGCTCAGACAGCTACTACTGATGTGTGACTGACACTACCCCACACTTAACTGGGATAGCCACTCATGTACCGACACATCCGTGAGTCATAACCTCCACTCGGCTGGATCAACCCATACACACCACCTCCAAGACCAACATTATCCTTGACATGAACACTACCAACATGTGACTGGTGTTCCACACCTGGGGTTATCCTCCCATTGATGGATTCCGAACATATGCTAATCACCCTTGTTAGCCACATCCCAGCACCACATCCTTCACGGCATACACAGTACATGATTACTACAACACCTACTACAGACGTCTTATGACAGCGGTTGTTGACGTCATGACACCCATGCAGATGGACAATGCACATACAAATGCTGAAACATACTGCAGTGCACTGCATTAGCACATACATGACTGCATGGATCATTCTATTCCACACAGAGCCATGATGGTACACACCAGATAACAGACGCCACTCTGGTGGTCAAGTTCCATAGACATAATGTACAACAACAGGTGGAGGCTGTTGCACAGTGGTGTACAATCCCATGGGTGGAGTAGCTCACTGGTCAGCCTCGGTAGGGCCATGGGATCCCTCATCACATACTCCAAGACTAGCTATGTAAATATTACTGCGACACATTCCGGGGTGTACCACAAGGCATTATGGTGGTATGTCAGTAGTCAATGGCAATACCCACATCTGCTCTCACATACAACAGTCCCTCAGAAACATTACAGATCCAGGTGATGTAGGCAACATGCTGGCGGATGGATTCAATGCTAACATTACACCCTCACACTCACTACAGGGCCACAATCCATGCAGGAACATTGCAGTGTCCCTGCGGTCACATCAACACAGTACTAACCTGCACTCTATATGTCCTGGGACACTGGCCCCATACCACCTTCGAAAGTCCCAGGCTGTGATGTCCACAAACCTCTGAATGACATGTCTCCCCACTAGGCCACCATATTCAGTAATAGCCTTGTATCAGACATTGTGGCCCCTGAATGGCACACAGCAACAGTTATCACACTCCACACAGGTGGCGCCACAATGCACGTGTGGGACTATAGTCCTACACACCTGACTGGACTGTTCTGCACAGATATGGGGCACATCATCATGGACATCATTCACAGAGACATTGTTGGGCTCCGGTCCTGTGATGCCACCCGGGTTGGACTTGTTAGGGCCAGAGCATGGCCCCTATACCTGGTGGACTCCTTTCATACAGTTACCAGGGTAGTTGATGATGGCACGGGGGTCCACACATCCTACATTGTCCTCTCATTGCCTTACAGCACCGTTCTCCATTCTGGTATTGACAACATACACATCCACCTGCACATCGTACCCTATGTCTCAGGATGTTATGCAACGTGGCTCATGGACAGGATACACACAATGAGGGTAGCATACCATAGTACCTACTGCATTTCAGTTACACTTGGCATACCACAGTCCTCAGTCATAGGGCCCCTCATGTTCAGTATATGCTTCCCTGAGGTGCAGGCTAACACAGATGGAATTTCCCTGCCTAGCTTTACAAACCCCCTGCATACAAAGTGTCATGATTGATCCACCAGCTGATACTGACTCTATCCATATGGGTGTCACTGTGACAGATACGTTATATGAATATCATGGCCTCAAGCTGCATGAATATCACCTTTGCATTACACCATTCACCCACTGACTATCACATAGGTGGTAGTCCCCTACATACATGTCACATTGTACATGTTCGTAATACACACGTATGTCGCACTCATTCCTGTGGTTACCATATTGCCACTGTGGGATGGATATCCTTCTACGTGGCCACACTTATCTGTACTGGGTGTGTAGCTGGTACATAGGCACCCATTGTAGCTCTGAACCCAAGACTTCTACACACATTGAAGGGTACACCACCCCATTTAGGGTGTACCTTACACAACAGCTACAGCTTTACATACCACAACATTAACACGCCTTAATGTTTATTGAGCTCCGACAGTTGAAGTATGCGGCTGAACTATGGAAACCAAGTCTGTACACATTTGCATACTACATACTCAAGGGTGACCTCTGCTGAACAGACAGGGCCCATGTCCACAACAATATTAATGGATATACTCCACATACGTGACATAAGCAAAAGCCACTGTGAGCAACATGCCCATGGATATGTGCACACATGCAATGATGAGTGCGATGTGCTTCAGGGTTACATTCCCAAACCGGACACTCACCATGCTTTGGAACATGAGTCCTATGTACATCACGCAGGGACACTTAGTAGCACTGTTCATGTGATACCTCCCTTGGTGGTTGGGAGACACATGTACGCCAGGTATCACTGCAGTGGCTGTACTGTGCAGAGGTGCAGGTAACACATGGCTCTGCGGTTCACAAGACACTATCCTAGAGAGGTGCCACTGGTGTGAACACTGTAGTTGTGCTTACACATACACTTGCCAGACTGCATATTACCCCACTATGAACCTGTGAAGCTATTACATGTCCTTTGTGCATGGTTACTTGGTAGCCCTTCCATTTAGATTAGCTATCATGCTATTACAATATCCTGTGCCTACAAGCCATATGTATCCTGTTATTGTACATGCCAATAGACGATATCTTTGGTATGCATGATATGCCTGTTATGCTGTGTAGAATATCTGACATATCTACCTACAATACTATACATTACACATATTTTACATATTATCCCATAATGCAAAGCATACTTGCACAGCGGGACCACCTTACACATGTCATTGTCGTTATATGCCCATACACATGCCTACTGTGACAATATATCAACATATACTATCCCCTGCTATGGCACGTGCTTGTTGGACATACCTTACCACTGACAGCAGGTTGTATAGAATTGTTCTGTTTAAAGCACGCATGTAGCATCCCTTGTGGTGTCTGTAATATGTACCTTGTGGCCCACTGCTGAACGCACAGTTTCTACAAGCGTTAGTATGCTCAGCAAGACATCACTACATAAATACCTTTTCCCACTTTATGCATCGTGAACACTTTTAATTAATGCAAACCAGGCTATACATACAGTAAATAATTAATACAAAACATGCTATACATAAACTTACATACCGAGTGTTCTACATACCTTGTTATCGTTCTGGACTTTCATGTCTATCTCTCTCACACTGCTTATCTCTCTCACACTGCTTAAACAGGTATATGGTATGAGCATACGGTTTGAATGTCTGTCAAGTCATCCTTATATACGTCGATACCTGTAACATGTGGTTTCCTGCCGCCAATTGGTTTTCCTGAGTGACTAATTACTTGTACATCAACTGTGCAGCTACTCCATTCACCAATTACGCGGCAACAGTGGGGTATAATTAAATTCTCCACTTAGGCATTGCCCATTTGCCCTACCTTCGGGGAGATGGCCTGTATTGTGTTTTGTTGTGTGTAATTGCAACTGCTATGTGTAGAGACAAGTATACTTTGGATTCATGTCCCCCGTGGATTGTGTGTGGCAGCTAGAGTATGTGGTTCAACATGTGGGCGTACCTGTCATCCCAACCGTCTGATAACGGACTATTGCAAACAAAACCTGTAACATCGCCGTTTGTTCCATTATACAGCGGAAACAATTATGCATGGTGCCTTTAATTGTGTCTCTCACAAGGTATGTTGACGGTTCTACAGATGTAATTGACTGACTGGATGTTTGTGCTGTTATTACAGTCTGTATTGCTATAGTTTCTAGTGTGGGGGATGTCGGTGGGTGTACGTAGCATATACAGGTTTGTGGGGCTTGCATTTCTACATATTCCATATATATGTGTGTGGACTCCGTCCCTAATTAAAGAGCTATCAGTTAGTAGACTTATGTTACGGGATTTTACATTGGGCCATTGTTAATTGGTTTCTATATAGTATGCAGGTGAGGTTGATACTTCCATACCTCCAGAATTGCAGCGATATGTAAAGGGATATGTCTAACTGACAGCTATCCCTTATATTTCTGTCCCAGATATTTGCAGTCATTGTGGTTGTGTTGGTAACAGAACCTCTTTGCCATGGGTTGCCACCTTTTCATATGGCCATTGTTGGACTCTTAAGGGACACACAGCAGTGTTTACAGGCCGACACATAGCCACGGTCAGTACACAGGATAGCACATACTTTTATCCTCAATACATACCTATTGTTGTGGGACTTCGGCTACTTATCATATTGCATGTAACATTTACGTTTCTTACATAAAGGCATAACTATTTAATGCAACTATTACATAATATATGGGACATATTAATGTCCTAAAATCTCAGACATTTGCCCTTTGTAATGTTTTATGTCAGGACACACCTGCCCAGGGAGGGGCTGTCCCTCCTAATGTGGGATAGGTGGTAACCGTATGCCTACGGCTAGCTATACCCACACCTACCGTAATGATCTACCTCCGAGTTGGCACTAACAGACACACGATGCGGACACACACACACACACACACACACACACACACACACACACACACACACACACACACACACATTACAGTCACACGGAGATGCACACACACCCCAACACACACATACACAGACTACGGCACTCACAAACACAGTTGAACACAGTACCTACGTGGACTGCAACACCGGCAGTGGTAACTACATATCCCTTCATATCGTCATACTATTACTCGCGGTTGTACTGTTCCGGTACTGTGTTCTTTCGGCCTTTCAGCCTCATGGTTACACGTGTCGGTATGTTACACATTCCATAGTTGGTGGTATCCTATTTATTTGTACCTCCAAGGTGTTATGAATGTCGTTGACCTATCTATATATATTTGCAGATATCGTTGAATCCGTATATATCAACATATATCACTCTATCGCCCTTTCTATCTGTATTATATATATGTATATATGTGTACATATATATATATATATATATATATATATATATATATATATATATATATATATATATGACAGGGAAAGTGACAGGCAAGCAACACCTTTCATTGTGTACTTGGTGTATACTGTTTCCTGGACTCCGCACATTTGTGTCTGTACCTGTCACATTATACACCTGCCATAGGTTAGGGTTACCAGCTGTCCCACTTTGCGAGGGACAGTCCCTCTTTGGGCAGTTGTGTCCTGCAAAATATTTGTAAACATGGCAAATGTGCTGAGATTGTAGGACATACTTATTTCCTATAGTTTATGTAATAGTTGCATAAAACAGTTATTCTGTATCTGAACCACCTATATGTTACAGAAACAGAATAAGTAAGTAAACATTACAAGAATAAGCATTTATCTAGGCAAAACAGTGAAGTTCTGATTTTCGTACTGGCCGGGTGTATGTGTCGGCCTGCAGACATCTGACATATGTCCCACATTGGTCATTTGCAGAGGTGGCAACCCTACCATAGGTACATCTCGGCTAGCAATAGTGTTAGGTGATTCTATACATGATTGCATGTTCTACTCCTGGCAGTGGTCATTTTACCCTTCAGAGCAGGCGCTATTAGTACAGGGGTGAATAATGCTGGTTTCACCTGTTCTGGACATCATTGACCGTGATCTGCGCGATATTCAGAGAAGCTTATCCCTGTTTCACGCATATCCATATAGTCATATTTAAACATCGCTTACCAGCAGTGGGCAACGCATATTCCCACTAACGTGTGCTAAACATGATCTGATGACCTGCATCCGACATGCATTACTCGTGCCTTCGGGATTATGTTACATCCCTTGCAGGACATGGGACCAGGAACATGCACGACGGTCACTGCATTTAACACATGGATATCTGGGATATGTACACGTGTTATGTCATTTTGTACGTGGAGTATACTACGGCTGTTACTCCATACTGCACTCACATGGGTAACTCAGTTAGTTTACATATTGATGAGTCCAGTTAATGGTGTGTCCATCCGATGTTTACTGGATGTGCATTGGGTATGTATATCACAGTGAGCCACACATGATACTGTGCTACACCTTCAAACGACCGTAGGTGGGGCATGCTGGGGTGACGAATTCCTGTCATGGGTACAACCCATGGCTTGACACAACATCCATGATTTTATTATGTGGAGCCCCTCATTAACGCAGCAGGGACTCCGTGATGAGTGTGTGCAGAACAGTGCTTACACACATGTGCTCCTGCAATTGCCTCTGCTCCACTAAGTGACAGTTGGTTACTCGATGTTGTGGTGACAGCGGACACTGTTTGCCCCGTTTGGTGTATGGCCTCTGACAATCGGCCGTGTACCTACCGATGTACCTGGGAACCTATACACACAGCACCACCATATGCTGATAGGCGCATGTACTGTTCAGGTGTTGACATTCCGTGTTCCAATAGCTGTTGTGTGTACAATGTTTGAGGGCTGCCTATGTAGGATTCACACAGTGGGCCACCTATACATTACAATTTACAGGTGGTCGTGTTTGTGTGCCATCCATTTTACTGTGTGTGCAGGTGGAGAAGTGTGTCAGTCCGTAGGGGCCTACACTGTCAGAGCATGTGCTATACGTTCCGTCTTTGCCAAGGCGTAGGCATATTGGGCACGCCTCCATCTGCGTACTGGGGCTGGCACAGTGTGTTCGTGGTCTGAATCCCTCTGTGCCTGTGATGGCCTTGGCAATTGCGGTGGGCTATGAGGGCCTTCACCATTTTGTCCCTGCTGCAGCTGTTTCCGCAGGATCATATTATGTAGCATGGCACATACTATGATGATGTGGGCACACGTGCCTGGACAGTACTGCAAGGCTCCACCAGATGTGTCCAAGCACCGGAACAATGATTTCAGCATCCCGAACACATGCTCTATGATGATTCTGGTTTGTGCGTGTGCCTCATTATGGTGTTTTTGCATGGGTGTGTGTGCATTTCTGATGGGAGTCATCATCCACGGCTCCAGTGCATAGCCAGCATCCCCCACAAGGTGGCCAAGTAGGATGTCCCCCCTGACAAATACCTGATACAGCTGTGAGGCATGCCAGATATGGGAGTCATGGTAGCTTCCAGGTGTGCCAGCACACACATCCATGATAATGCCCTGGGCATTGCACATGACCTGGCAGTTGATGGAGTGGAATCCCTTGCGGTTTATGTAGCGCCTGCCATGCTCACCGGGTGGTGACTTGATTTGTATGTGCGTGCAGTCTATCGCACCCAGTACCTCTGGGTAGTGTGCCACACAGTGGAAGTGATGCATATTGCTGGCCAACTCCTCTTGAGTTCGGGGGAAGTATATATGCTCATTGGCATGTGGTAACATGGCATCCAGGAACTGGTGTAGTACCCTGGATGCTGATGCCTGTGAGATCCCCATTATATCTCCAGTTGGCCTTTGAAAGGTACCTGTGGCAAGTATTCACAAGCTTACACATTCCTTCGTGTCCACTAGGATGGGTTCCCCTCTGTTGTTTCTGGTTCTCAGGCGTGGCCGGCACAGCTTCACTATTTGCTGTAAGATGTCCCTGTCCACTCTGTAATGCTCTACTATCTCCAGATCATGTAGCCCCTGGTAGGTTACCCTTGGTCTGAACACTCTTCTCCTCCTCCGGGGCCTGCGGTGGTTGTCGGCATCCTCCTCCACAACACCGTCAGTCTCTAACACATGCTGATGAATCACAGTTATGGCAGCTCCCAACATGTACATTTTAAAAGTTCCCCATGTGTTTACACCTATGGTGCAGTGTTTGGGAATACACAGGTGTGTGTAGGGTGCTTTCACACTTTATACTATTGTGCTGTGAACACCGATGATGTCATAGGGTGTGTATGTACGATCGTAGCTACAGGCTATCTTATGTGTTTTACTACCGGAACTACTATTGTGGTGCCTTTGGTGTTTAACAATATCTAACTTTATAGAGCAAGCTTTTACAGTTTTTTACATACATTTTAGTCCACTATTTTTATGATTTGATTGTTTATATATTGTATGTCTTTTTAATTTTTATTTAAAGATACTGTCAACTGATTGGATTTGACAGAGATGTATCATTATTTAAACAAGAACAGCAGTTACTGTAGTATGTCTGAGGAAGCAGAGAGGACTCTGTGAAAGCGCTCACATGTTTTATATATTTTTACTAGTTTTTATTAAAGTGTTGTTTTGCCATGTGTATTCCAACGAGTTGATGTTTTTTTTGGAACATTGTGTAGAAACTGATGGTTCTATACTAATGGCATGCCAAAGGTATTCATCAGAACTGGAAAGCATAACAGCCCTTTATATATTTCTACTTATATTGGCATTTCAGAAATTGCCATTATTAACACTGTTGTCCCATCACAAGATCATAGGAAATACAAGGCAATGAAGCCATAAAATCATTTACCCCTTGCCAATGTCAACCATTATGGCATACATCCCTTCTCAAAAAGGGCAATGCAGGTTAGTCCAGGAGTGAATTTATGTGTACCCATCCAATCTTAATATGAAACATGCTAAGGTGTCATTTTATTTTACTTAACTTGCATGATGACACGCCACTTTGGGACATGCTAGGAGATGCCAGGTTGACATAATCAGATTTAAGATGCTCAACTGTGGTGTTTTCAGAAGTTGCTGCTCCAGAAGTAATTACAAGTTAAATAAAGGACACCACATTTTAATTCAGATACAACTCACAGTTGTCCTTCAGTTCAAAGCCCAGTACAGCCACCTTTCAACCAGATTATTTTATGGTACCTTGTCTTCCTATCTACAAGTATATATTCGTAATGAATTTCTAGAGTTGCTGCAGCAGTCATCACCAACAGAGCATGAATTTTCAGAAAGAATGTGGAAGAACCAGCCTTATTTAGAAACAAGTTGCCAACTTGCCACCTTTCAAACATACATGCTGCCTTTAATGTTTAATCATAAACTACAAAAGAAAGTAAAAAATAAGTTGTCTTTATTCATGGGTTGTCTGCAAGAAATTTTCCAAGAGAGAAAAAAGCTTTCCTTTGTTTTAAACAGCATACACTGTTCTTTATTTATACAGT
Source organism: Protopterus annectens (assembly GCF_019279795.1). NCBI lineage: Eukaryota > Metazoa > Chordata > Ceratodontiformes > Protopteridae > Protopterus > Protopterus annectens. The sequence continues at coordinate 1,911,378,516 of NC_056725.1, forward strand.
TGTTTGCATTACTATTTTTATTGCCATATTGAACTGCAACAACCTCTAAATACTGCTGTGGGAGTACAAAAGTAGCTTAGGTAAACTATTAATATTTAAATATTTCTAAAACCAAGCATCTCATTTTAGCTTACTTTGCCAGTGGAGATTTAAGTCATATGGTGGAAGTAATTAAATGCTGTCAGGAGTTGAGCTCCCAGAAGAAACCATTGGGTTTCAGATGCTCTTTGGTGCATTTTACTGAATTTTCCAAACTTTTGATTCATGGATATGATGTACTTCTTGCAACTAATAGAAAATGTAGCTGCAGAGATGGTAATGACACCACAACTACATCAGATAACAAATACCACAAGTACTATATAATATAGGACTTTGGCAGAAACAGTACTTTTTTATATCCTGTCTACTTGTCTTGCCAGGAAGAAACATAAAGTTGAAGAATTTTTGAATGCAAAACAAAAACTCAATTTTTCACTGAAATTGGTTCATTAACACTTCTGGGATATTGAATTTCTTGGAATAAAGCCTGGATAAGCCACATACCAGCAGTGTCACTGTAATGGAGTGACAGTTAACTTAAACATACATGCCATGTACTCTGTTTTACTACCTGAAAAAATGCTATACAAATTAACGTGAAATGTAATAAAACAGTGGTCTTTCTTGCTAATCATCAGAGCTAAACTGAATTCCAGATGTTTTGTGGCTTTCTTTTTCCAGTCCATTCCTCCATCCTGTTCAGAGACACATAAAGACCTGTGTTTGATGCAGCTAGTAATGGCCCTCCTTCCCTCTGCTTATGCAACACAACATGGCCCCAGTATGCTGTCAGACAGTTATTAATACCACTTTCTCACTCAGCTACTGCGTCTCCACACAGCTCCAATATGCTATCTGCGAAAATCACAGATATTCCCTGCTACCTTCTGTCACCAATGTTATTCAGAGCACACAGCTGTATGAGCATAAAAGGTAGTTTAACAGTAACAACACAGCTTAGCATTTGCTTCCAGCAACACATAATCAAAGCAAATAAAACTGAACAAATAAAGTTAGTAACAAATGCTTATCTGAATCTAAACCTTAACTGAACACAACAGATTAACAAACTTATACCAGGCTGTTTAAAATATTTAAACACTCCCATGAGCACAACCATTATTAAATCAAAGATTTGCTGCTTAGCTAAGCTATTTCTGTAGCTCAGTCAAAATATGTTTAGTAGACTGGTAACCCACTTCCACCCCCATACATTCTCCAGTGTATCAGTCTGTGACTCACATGCAGTGTACACTTAGGAGTTGTAATGCTGACTGTACAAGAGAGCTGTCTTTAATGTTGACATTGGACTACAATTCCCATAAAAGTGCTATCTCCATCTGGGGCAGTGTCAGCAGGCTTTCAATGATCCAACACATTATGTGGCAAGACAACTGCAGTTCTTTCATTCTTACATCTCCTTATCATTATTATTATTATTATTATTATTATTATCATTATTATTATTATTATTATTATCATTATTATTATGATCGGCTAAACAAGAAAGGAGGTGGTGTAGCTATAATATTTAAACAGCATCTAAACATCCAGATCTTAAAATCATCAGCTCCACAAATAGGCAATGAAGAAATAATATATACCAACCTCAAAATAAACCAAAACAAAACCATCAACATAATTGGATGCTACTTCCCACCTGGCCAAAACATCCCTCCACTAGAAAACCTCCTCAGTTGGTCTACCCACCATCTCCCCCAAGAAACTATAATTTTAGGTGATTTCAATATTGACTGGCAATCGTGTTCTGGCAACCATCCAACCCATCATGTAAACCTTCATGGCTTCACCCAACTAGTCCAGTCGCCAACCAGGATAAATAAAAACTCCAGCAAGCACACTACCCTGGGTTAGATACTAGCCAGTAAGAGCCCCCAGTCATATATAACAGGCTGCTTATCAGATAGCCTCAATGATCACTCCCCAACATTTCTACTCAAAACATACCTATACCAAGCTAAACCTGTCATCTACCATCAAATACGTAAAAAAACTAAACTTTAACCCACTCACATTCATCTCATCCCTCAAAGAATGTAACTGGCAACCTCTAAAGTACCTCAGTCTTGATGACACAGTTGAATTTTTTAATACTACCTTCCTGAGCATCCTTAATTACCATGCCCCCATAAGACTTTCCAGAACCAAAGCACAACCCTCCCCATGGCTACAGGAAAACCACCAAGTTAGAAATGAAAAACAGGGATAAAGCCTGGGAGCACTGGCACAAAACCAAAACTCCCTCAACTAGACAGCAATTCCTATAACTACGCAATAGAGTCAAAAAGCTAATAAAACAGGACAAATTCAAATACTGCCAGTCTGCCCTAGGCTCCTCCCAACACAGCCCCAAACAATTCTGGTCCTCCATAAACTCCATCCTCCACCGAGGTAAAGTCAGTACCCCTCCTCCTAACATCCCTCACTCCTCCAAAAATATTGCTACCTCATTCAACACACACTTCACACAAACCATACTATCACTAGCTAAACAACATAACCCCCTCCCCTCCAACCCACACCTTCAACTAGTAATCTTCCCACTGCCTTCTCTTTTTCTCCTGTACCTACCTACAACATAAAAAAAACTCTTAACTAAACTTAAGCCCACCAAATTAGCAGCAGACAACCTCCCAAGTGAATACCTACAAATTGCAGCTGATGCTCTAGCCTACCCAGTATCCATCTTGATTAACCGATCTCTGTCAGAAAGTTATGTTCCCACACTATGGAAAGTATCACATATAATTCCCCTCGACAAAGGCAGCCCCTCCACAGAACTAACCAGTTACCGCCCCATAACTTTCTCTCTCCACTCTCCAAAATACTAGAGATATGCATTCACTCTCAGGTCTCAGACTACCTCTTTACTAACAACCTCCTTTCCAATACTCAGCATGGTTTCCAACCAAACCATAGCATCACCACTGCCTTACCCTCCTTTACTAACACTATCCTTCAGCATAAAAACAATGGCTATCTCTCCCTTGCTACTTTCTTAGACCTATCTAAAGCATGTGACATGGACCCACACAAACAACTCATCTCTGTCCTCAATAACCTATGCTTCTCTCAATCAGTCACAAACAGGTTTCAGAGTTACCTGTCTGACCGCCAACAATCCGTTGTATGGCAGAATGACATATCTCCCCAACTACCTGTCTCTGTAGGGGTTCCCAAAGATCCATCCTTAGACCCCTACTCCTCTCTATTTTCACCAGTAATCTAGACTCTGCCACCAAACATGGCACACTCATACAATATGCAGATGACTCAACCATCATCTGCTCAGCCCAGTCCCTACCCAAACTGCAAAAAGTCACACAGGAAGCCTTTTCCTCTGTTGAAACTTGGTTATCCAATGCCCAATTAATACTCAACCCAAACAACACTAAACTACTCATCTTCCATCCCACCAAACATACTCAAAATAACTCTCACTTTAACATCACAGTAAAAGACAACACCACTATACACCCAACCGAACACATCAAATTGCTAGGAGTGGAAATAGACAATAAACTAAAATTTGACATTCACATATCCATGACCATAAAAAAGTCCACAAAAAACTAGGAGCATTATATAGAAATAAGCAACTTCTTATCAAAGCATCAAAGATTTTAGTAGCAAATTCCCACCTTATCTCCACCCTACTTTATGCCTCTCCAATATATGCCAACCTAAGGCAATGCGATCTAAACAAGCTAGAGACCTGCTACAACAAAATCGCCAAATTCGCCACAGGGGCATCCTACCATAGTCACCACTGTCTCTCACTTGCTGAACTGGGATTGCTTGAACTCCCTCACCTCCTTCAATGGTATCAACTCACACTGGCCCACAAACTAGTAAACCATGCACTAAATGTCCCATCCCTCCAGAATCTACTCCAACTCTATTGCACCACCAGACCACTAAGATCCAGCAAAAAAATCACTTGCAGATCACTAAAGCCAATAACTCTGCTGGTGAAGCACTATTCTCTTGCACCATAGCCAAGTTATGGAACTCCCTCCCACCCACAATTACCTCCGTACCATCATGCACCCACTTCAAAACTTTACTAAAAGCACACCTAAACACATGCTGGCTATGCCCTTGCAACTCCCACTCTAATATCACCCACCCCATCTAACCACTACCTTTCTTTCAACCCCACTAACTACCTTGATTATAGCAAGCTCGGATGCTCATAAGCCTACTACTTATTATACAGCAGGAACTTCTTTTTGGAACAATTGTTAATGTCTGTTATGTACTTCACAGATAAAGATTCTAGTTGTCTACTGATGTACTATGTTCTTCATCTGTAACTATGTTTGTAATTAATTGCTATGTTAATCAAATTGTTAATCGCTATGTAAATCCAATGTAACTACTGTCTGTATATTTTAACTGTGGAGCTTTTCTCCCCGGGCCACCACTGAAAATGGACCTATGTCCAGTCGGACACTCCCAGTCAACAAATGCAAATAAATAAATAAATAAATAAATAAATAATAATAATTATTATTTCCTGGGCCACAAAGGCAGTCTTATTAGTTTGCAGGAGGTTTGCTAAAGTTAGTAGGTTGGCAAGAATTGAACTATAAATCAGAAGACTGTAAAGAAATGGTGGAGACATGGACATAATAGTTTCACAACAACATAGGTAGCAATATTGAAAACACAATTCAGTTTTCTGGAGGGGGAGGTTTCTCCTTGCCCTCCTGTTTAGGCCCATGTCTTTACTGCACTTATTTTGGAGGTGCAATAGTGATACTAACACACAACAGAACTATTTTACCTCTCACTGTAATACATCATATTTCTGTTAAGATGTACAATTGTTACATTCTACCAATGAGAACATTAGCTGCACTGGATGAAGAAGTGCAAATTCTAAAATAGACACAATTATTACTGACAACTTAAATCTGTTAGTAACTGGTGAAATTAATCTCAAATTAATATATAAACAACCTCTACCCCCTCATCCATCCATCCACAACTCCTTTTTTTCCCATTTTTGCATGTGGGGTCAGGATGTCACTTCAACAGTGACAATCATCTAGTCATCTACAGCCAATATAAATATATATATATATATATATATATATATATATATATACACACACACACACACACACACACACACACACACACACACACACACACACACACATTAGACAGGTCAGGTTTAATTACTGTACATTCTTCTATTGCATTAAACTCTTTCTTTCCACTAATCTGTTCCTGCTAAAAGTGGAACATTCTGCATATAAACAAAGTACTAAAATGCATTGCCTCATTCATGGGTGTGTCTTTGTACAGTGCATTTTAAATTTATCTCATCTGACTTTGTTCAGCTCACAGAGATGGAAAAACAAGGAGCTGGAGTTATACAAAAGTCTTATTTAAAAAGCAGAAGAAATGTCTGTCTAAATAATGTTGTTGCATAAAAGCAATACACCACTGTAGAGCTGTGGGTGGTTCATATTCATGATGGAGGCTATAAACCACCTTGTCATAGATAAAATATGAGCTACCAACATCCTTCCTTGCTACATTGCCATAATGTAATAGGAAGCCATAGAGTAAACCAACAATAAACCTTATAGACTAAAATTTATATTAGTTAAACTAAAAGTCCATGAGTTATAAATCATATTGTAAGTCAGCTGTAAGAGGCAAATTCCTGCTCAGATAAAAAGGCTGTTAATACTCTTTTAATTAAGGACCTCAGACTGCTTTTATGGATTGGTTTCTAAAGCAGAGTTCAACAGCAGAAGGGCAGTAAATGCACTAGCCACACAGTTCCCAATCTTATGCACAGGAAACTGCAGAAGCCTCCCACTTTTGGTGCAAAAGGGCCACGTAGGAGAATAGAAATGAACACATTTATTTAATGACTGTGATCAAGTCTCACAGAGCTTTATAACTCAAAATACTTACTGTGAAGGAAATCCTCCATTTAATCAGCATCCACTGCAGTTCCCCTAATGTTAGAGTTACAGGTTCAGGGATCAAGGTGTTCATTTATACAACAAAACAAATGCTGCAAAAGTCACTTTCGCAAAGACTAGGATAAAGGGAGGAGCAATAACCTTTTAGAAGATAACCACTATACCTGTGTGGGTCATTCCTCAGTTAGGTTTAAGTGCTGAATCTAAATGTCTGCTGATTTAACCATAGCTGTAGCCTGTGCTGAGAAGGACCCATTGCAAATGAGTAGCAGGCCCACACTGCCTTGATGAGTAATCAAAGTTGAATGTTGATGGGTGCACAATAAACACCTTTGTCTTCTTAGAGATTTGCCACAGTCCACTGACTACAGCTCACTTGGTGGTCTAAAGTGTGCAACTATGCCAAAATGGAGAAGGATACAATTTATTTATTTTAATTTATTTAATAAGGGTCGAACACTGATCCATTTGGACCACTTCAGCCTTTGTCTGGAAAGAGTAAGTAAAAATGTGTCTATATCATAACATTAGACACAAAATGTCAAATGCTCACAAGAGCGAAAATGCCGACACTCGAATTAGTTCCCCACACCCCCCGATAAATATATATTCCAACTCCGAGATCGCACTATAGTGAGGAAAGAGCAAATATCCCAATCTTCACTGTACTGCGACCTCAAAAACAGACCCTCGACATTTCGGCACTTTCGCTGTTGCGCTGTTTGACATTTTTATTTTACTATAACATGATATAGATCCGTAAAAACTCTCAGTGATGCATTGTACATTTCCAAGGTATCAATACATGCTGTTACATGTGAAAGTTGTATAGTTCAATATATTGTTAAAATAAAACTTTGAACTGTAAAAATATTAAGAGGTAGATCAAAACACAGGGTAAAAAGTGTCTGACATAAATTTGCTATATAGATAGAAAAGAATGCTATATAATGAAGTACTGCATTATATGGAAAAAGAGGTGTGAAAGTGATAAAGTATTATAAAACTAAAGTCATTTTCAGTATGAGCAAACAACTTCTATTCCTAAAATGCAGAGCAATCACCAGATTTTTTTGAGGTAGAGGTTATTGTTGGTGTAAGATATAAAGGTTACATTAGACTGCTTGACATAAAGCATTTGCACTAAGCCTCTTTGAACAAATGATTTTCTCAACAATGTTAGCACTTGGCTGCTAGACCATAAAGACTGCTATATTTTTATTGTTTAATTTGGATTTGCTCTTAGTCTTCTCATTTGTGTTTTATTTGGTGAATATGGCTGCTACATTGCTGGTACTTTAGTGACATTAATGAATGAACTATAGAAGGAGAAATGTGGAAGAATGGAAGATCAGCAGTGGATATGGCTGTCATTTCCTAATAGTACCAAATGTTTGTTTTTGGTTTTTGCTGTTGAACTGAAATGTGCAGTATTGACAGTTTATATCCAGAAGATTGTTATTTTTAGTTTTACATTTGAAAACAGACTTTTGGAAATGAACTGTTTCCAGGCTACATTTAAGCACTGGGCTTGCCAAATTTTACAGGACTATTCATAGTAAAATTTTTAAGACGTGTATTAATGTTGGATACTGATCCAGTGTTATACTGACGCTTCTTTGGGCATTAATGTCTTTCATTTAACAGTAACTACGTTTGGGTAAAGTACCCCAAAGATTAATATTACATTCTATTACATTGTTACTTTTTGTAACAGAGTTTAATTTTGGGCATTGTTTGGTGAAAATTTGGAGTAGCAGGACATGTAATGGCAGATCATTATATGTTTTAAAAATGTAAAAGTTCATATTTGGAATTAATTTCCATTTTACATTATTTGAGTTTATAGTGTAATATAAAGAACTTAAGAAATAAGCACTATAATGATCTTGAAAAGAGAAGTGAAAGACGGAGTTGAAGGTCAAACTTTTCAGATGTGATCAAATAATTTCAGTACAGTAAGGCCTAGTAAGGAGAACTGTAGTGCTTAGTGTGATTTAGTTTATAGCATTGGAACTACCAGACCATCATGAGACTGTGCCCTGAGGTTGTGAGTATGGTTTGTATATGTCAGTTTGGCAGGACAAGGGGGGTGGGTTTTGAGTCTGAATAGCTTAAGTAACAGACAGTCAAGTAGGTCTGCCCTTTATTTTACTGGTGACCATTTAGCTTTGTGGAGTATGTAACAGTGGCATTCATTATATGGGGGCTGTATAATGAGAATGCTGATTTTATTACAAGTAAGTAAGTAAGAGTGAAAGAGATCAGATTTTTATTATAGACAAATACAAAGATGATAGAACCATATTCCAGATGAGACTGTGACGTCCCTTTTACTACTGCAATCCTAACATCAAGAGAAAGAAAGTGTGAACTTTTCCAGTAAGACGTTTTTTGGATCTGTTCTATTTTCCAATATGAAGCAGGAAGTATAAGGTTCAGTGTAGCCAGATTTAACAGAATTATTTCATATATGTAGTGGAATTTAAAAAAAGTTAAAGAAGTTAAAAAGTGGTTCTGTGAAGAATGATGAAATTGAGGAAAAAATAGAAGAGTATCTTCAAATTAATTATCACAAATAAGCAAATAATAATATGCTTTGTGATTATCTTAAATTATATTTATTTGGGAGAATCAACACCCAGTGCTAGGAAAAAATAAAAGGAATTGGGACTTGGGAATATGACCTGGTTAAAATCCAAGATGATTTAAATGCAGAAAAATTAAACACTCAAAGAACAGAAATTATAATTTTAGACTTAGTTAAGGCCTTAGACACACAAAATATAAGTTAGTTTAAATCACAAATAGTATTAGCTCTAAAAACTTGAAATTACAGTCATACGCTATATTTCAAAAATACACTCAGTGCATTAACAAATAGGTCTGGAATTATTACCAAGTCTAGAATTTTCACCAGGTTATAACAAATAAAATCTGCTAACAAAAAAATTTAGAGCCACAGAAAATATCTTGTTGGTATTAAAATTCTATAAAATGTTATAAAAATATATAAAGTAAAATTGGAAGATTCAGATGAAAATATATTCATCTCTTTCTTTAAAAGACATGCTATCATTTAAAAATATTATCAATATATAAAATAGCATAGGAATATTTAGATGAAAACATATTTGTCTTCTTCTTAAACAAGAATACAGTAAAGCATGTTGACTGGTATACCAGGAAAATTTTTAAATCTATGACAAATTCAGAATAAGGTAAACAAGTTAAAAAAATGAAGTCTAATAAACCCTGGATACTGGAGGGTTAATTCCTCAGATCTATAAATTATTTCTAAATAAAATACTCAGCTGTTTAGAACATTTTTATTGAAGTCCAAAATTAAAATATTAATCCCATTCCTGCGAATACATGATAACTATTCCTGTACTTGAAAAACAGAAAAAGATCCAAACTTACTGGCATCATACAGGACATTTTTATTATTAAATATAGACTATAAAATATTTGTGTAAATCCTTTTAGAGTAAAATTTATGCTGTCAATTCTAATGATGATGACCAAACTGAGTATGTTTAAAAACAAAAGATAACAGTAAAAGAATAACAATAACTGATTATGGAAATTCTAATATCTGGGATTTGGCTGTAATTACTACAAAACCCTTGGATTCTTAAATATTTACTTGAGGTGCTTTATGTTTTTGGTTCTCCACATTCATATATAAAGAAAATTTTAGTGTTAAACAATTCTGTTGGTTGTATTAACACTGGGGTAGATGTCTCTTAAGCAAGAACATTTACTAATGAAATTAACACTGATGTCCCTTTCTCCACTTTTATTTGATTTAGCTATATAATCATTAAGAAACTTTTTTGGACATAATATAATATAATATTAAGGGTTTCAAGGTAGAGCATGAATATTATTCCAAAGAGCATGTTGTTTGGTGGTGATGAATTAAACTAACATTAATTCATCCAGGGAATATGAAGCTTTTATATAAAACCATTTCTGAAAGGATCTCATTTTCAATGAAATTTAAACAAAAATGTTATTAGCAAACTAGATCAACAGATGGCACAGTACAATAACACAATATTTAGATATTACATTGTCAAAAAATCGAGAAAGCATTACATAAGCATGATCATATTATTAAATATTTGAAGGTTGTAGCTTATTATTTCAATTTTATACACACACACGTTTATATATATATATATATATATATATATATATATATATATATATATATATATATATATATATATATTACATTTGAACTTAAATTGAATTTTATCATGATTATATTATTGACGAATGTCTTACATATAATCCAAACAACATTCTTAGTGACAAGTAAAACTTACATTAAATATTTTGTTTTTTAATTTCTTTTGGCACTCAGACCTAGAAATGTTTTTCAACTTATATAAGATTATAGAACAATGGAATGTTAGTACTTCTGGGTATTGGATATTATACTATGGCATCTATAGTCAAAGTGATAATACACTGCTTGGATACAATTTACAATGTAAAATTGAAAGTATTATGTAAAGAATTATTTCAGATTAAACTTTTATAATCTTCTTCTTCTTTCAGCGTTTCCCGGTTAGGGGTCACCACAGCCGATCACCTGTCCGCTCATGATTGGCAGTGGAGTTTTATCATGTCAAGTTGCCAGCCCAGCACCCAACCTTCCACAGAAGGCACACACACACACACACACACACACACACACACACACACACACACACACACACACACACACACACACACACACACACACACACACACACACACACACACACACACCTAGGGCCAATTTAGAGTGTCAATTCCACCTGCAGCATGTCTTTGGGATGTTGGAGGAAACCAAAGCACCTGGTGGGAGGACATGCAGACTCCACACAGAAGGCACCCCAGCCGAGGATTGAATCGGAGAACGTCTTGCTGTAAGGTGACAATACTAACCACTGCACCACCGTGGCCGCCCTACCATGATAGGTAATGGCCGGATTCTTTACTCTTTGCAGAATCCAGTGCATAATGTCAATATCAGCACTAAAGTTGTAGATAACAATGTAATATGTAAATGTGCCAAAGTGATCTCCAAATATTTTGGTGCACGAAAGAGTATCTCAATAGTAACAATGCACTGAGCAATACTCGCAAGTATTCCATAAGTAATGAAAAATCTCTGCCAAAGCGAAATGTACATAAAGTTATGGAAGTAATCTCACAATTCAAGAATCCTGACAGTCTTAAATACACATCTAGAACATAATCTCTCCAGTAAGCTTAATGGCACCTATGGAATGTCAACTTAACTCAGTTATGATAAAAATATGCTAACTCTCACTTATGGATTCGGATGAAATCCATAAATTTTCTAATAAAAAAAAATAATGAAGGTGAAGGACAATCACAGCCACATCACCATGGCTAACATTAGCCAACAGTGGATTCAGGACTTGTGTGGGGAATACAGGCAATGCACACACCCAAGGAATGTGGGAGATAGAAAAGAAAATGTGGGTTATGGATGAAGAAGAAGGACACACAAAAGGGACCATGAAATAGAAAAATCAGAGGGAAAGTTAGAGGAGCATAGGCATTTTTTTTTTTTTTTTTGGTGGGAATAGGCCCCATTTTTTTATTTTTTAAGAGTAGAAAGAAAGGTTCAGATAAGGAAAGAAGAGAAGAAGGCCATCACAGCGGGTATACTCATAGAACAAATATCACAGAGCATGGCAGACAAAGATTAGAAAAACAGTAAGGACAGGTAAGTTACACAGATGGCACACTGCACAACACAGGCAATGGAAAGTTGGCAAACATGATGGAGATGCATACCAGCCATGGTGAAATGCAGAAAAACATATATACCTATGCATTATCAAGTCATATCGTGCTGCAAATTGTGTGGCAGTCATGCCTGGATGTGTGTGATCAATGGTAGATGTGTGTTGTACGGTAATAAATAAGGGTCACACTACACATTGAATAAATAAACACATATCCAAGTAGTCTGTCAGCAGTGCAAATGTAAGCCAAGCAACATCACAGATGAGCATATGCAGATCTCAGAATGCTAAACAAACAAACAAAAAAAAACTCCAACAATGCATGCGAAAGGCAAACAGTCAAGAACAGTGCCATACAGCAGCACTGGAGAAAAGCAGCAAAATAACTGCTAAATGCACAAGGAGGTGTATACAACCCAAACAAATATATAATGGAATGCATATATGTGACACACATATGCCATGTCAAAGGGAACACATAGGTGTATGCGTATATGTATGATTATCAGTGCCCTAAACAGAATGTACTTGAAAGCAATGTCAGTACACATACACACACCAATGACATGGAAGAATATTTGCAAAACTCTTAACACTATAATTTAAAAAAATATATCAGTTTGTATACATGGATTTCAACAACATAGACTGGTTAACACACAAGTATAGCAAGAAAAAGAATGTATAGCAAGAAGTAGTCATTGAATTGTGTACAGATGTCCTTCATCCATAAAATGGTCATACATTTGGCACATGTTCACCATGTGAACAATGTAATACATCACAATGGCCAATAACTGCAACAAAGGCAAACATATCAGCAAAATATGATATGAAATGAAGGTGGACATGAGGTGGACAATATGGGCTCCCATCAGGGAAAAGCAGGACAACAAAGTAAGTTTACGCATTGCAAATGCATGTGTGCAGCACACAGTATGCCATCTAAGCCAACCCAAAATAAATTTAAGCAAATGGCAAATGTTATGCCACATGGGCAGACTGATTGTTGATGTCCACAGAAATGGACATGTATAAATCACACATGTACAGTAATATGCAATCATATAGCATCAACAGGCATAGGTAAGCAAGGTAAGAATTTCAATCACATGCACATATCCTGTCATGCCAATGTTGAATAAACAACCACAGGTGTATATCATGCACCCTGCTAATTACTGAGCAGAGGACACTCCTGTGAGCATCACTGCAGCACATCAATGACAACTCAGTGAATGCTCACATGTAAAAAGTACAATAGTCCATCAGTATGGATATGACTATGTGCACAGGCATGTGCAATCATGAGTTACTGTGTACAACTACTGGTGTAATGTGTAAACTTATGTGAGTTAGTAATGAACATAGAAATGTAACACAACAAACATGGCATTATGTACTGTTGTAGAATAAATTTTCCTTACTACGGTGTATGCGATAATGTTACATTGACGTTCAATGCAATCAGAAAAGGAGGACTACCCATAAGTATGACATGACCCCACAAGGTTTCAGCATTACCAGCACATGACACATAACACAATGTCATGCCAGTAGGACAGCATGATGACTGTCATCCAAAACAAATGGGAAATGACATGCACATCTGTTGCACATGCATGATTTGGCAATATACAATTCCAAACCATACCACAGTGGTAGTGCTGGACTATAGACATCTGTTGTCTGTCACTTTCCCTCACTAAAACACATGCTTACAGTCTAATTGTTGCAGCATTAGCTGCAGGTTAATTGCCACAATGCATGGACAGCTGAATGTCAGAGGAAAGTTATTGTCTTAATGTCTGTCACACACACATTGAAGCATAAATAAATGTCACATGATGACATTTCATAAGCATAGCAGCTGCATGGTATGCATGAACAACAGTGCATTTATAGTCCAATCAAATATATGGCAGTCAGCATGTTGGCAGCATAACACAACTGAAGCACACAAACAATACTTATGAACCAGAGGGACCAAGCTGATGGGGATGAGCCTCACAAATGACCTCACAGAGTATCGCCCTGAATGAGTCATACATAGCCCATGACATATCCTGGAAGAAGTTCCCCATCATATCCCTCATCTGTGTTCAAAACACATTGGTCACAACCTCCTGGATATCATCCTGTAATTGTCTCTGCTCCGGCCCTGGCATCGCATCCTCAGGGTGCTACAGGAATGATGGCATGGACAGATGCAGGTCCAGCTTCCTCATCATCATTGTCGTCATCATCATCAGAGGAGTCTGGCAGTGGCCTGGAATGTGCTTGTCATCTTTCTGATAGGTGATTATCCACTGGTCCCATGTTCTGTCAAGATGAATCACAAAACATAACAGAGATGAAAAGAAAATGTCATGCCAAACACTCCCATGAAGATCATAGCTGACCTTAAAATGAAACTGATGTGCACCTCTGCAAACTAACATACTTAATTAACATCCCTTCCACTTGTGAGTTGCACAAACACAAATGTGAGACTGAAGGTGTAATAGCATACAGTACATTGAAGTTCTTGTATAAAACACAGTTCGATTTGAAATGGTGAAAACATTAGTAAGTAGCACAATTACAATCAACACAATTGCTGCTAGTAAATGGCTCCTAAAACATACAATACCTTCCGTATGTCACTGTATCTATACTTATGAACATGTCCAATAACAGAACATGTCAGGGGAAAATGGATCTATCACCAATATTAGCAGTTCAGTAATGGCTGTGCAATGGCATGCATAATACAGCTTACCAGTAGGAATTATGACATCACCTGAACATTTGAATATTGGCCAGCATGAAGCATGACAAGCATACGCAAAGCCAGCACATGTAAAGTATCCTGGCATCCTGGCATTTGAAAGGAATCATGCCTGAAACTGCCTCATGCCACATTAACGTCTGAAATTTGACAAAATAAAAGCCTGTAAAAGTTGAGATAACATTATTATTGGGACCTGCTGCACCATTTAATAACTTTGTCTGCCTCAATAAACTGTTCATCTGAGAGTCTGTCAGTATGTCATTATTCCCTTTCTTTTTCTCTTACATGACTACCCTGCACAGATATGTCAGTATGTAATGTAAATTTTAGTCTCAGTATGTAATTATTCATATGAACAGCCACCAAGTGACATTGTTAAAATGAATACACAATTGAGATGACACTATTTTGGAAACTAAGCAAGCCATATGACAAACATCAGAGCCAGGCAGCATGGTAATTAGATGAACCCATATCAGCATAATGACACTATTTTGGAAACTATGCAAGCCATATGACAAACATCTGAGCCAGGCAGCATGGTAATTGACTGAGCCACATCAACATAATGAATACAACAGTGACAAATACATATAATGTTCAATCATCACAGCCTGTGACTCATCTCATGAGAATCTACTATATGTTGGAGCAACAGTATTGTATGAGTTCAACTGTATGCATGGCATGCCTAAATCCAAAACAATCAGTATCCTGTAAAATGCAAACATCCTGATAATGCTTGCTGATTCGGAAATGTTGCAAAGAAATGCCCATCTGCACAAATATCCACAAACACAGGATGTAAATATGCTGCAACAAAAACACCCAAGGTGTTGTAAGCAGATGCAATACCAGCATTGAAATGAAGGGCATAGCACAGTCTGCAAACAAAAGCGTGAACACTGACCCAACAGACACCCATTCAGTCTGTGAAATAGCACACCATGCACAACAGATCAGTCAGTGGAAAACACATACAACTGTGCCAACCCATACACTATAAGCAGCAAAACATCCACCTTCTAATATGTGTGACAGATACACAAACCCTACTGTCATTTAAGTTATGACCTACATTTCAAAAAAACTATCTGCAGAAAACATGGCTGGATTTTTAATGATATGTCAACATATTTGGTTTAAATCAAACTATTAAGCACAGGAATGCTGTGATTATTGCACTTGCCTTACTGTTGCATTATGGGTATTCAGACATTCTAAGCAACATACATGGTAATGTAAAAAATACAGGCCAGTATCAAGGATCAGATGCATTTCATTTAATAAAACAGAAAAATTAAGCAACATACCTCTCTCCCTCCACTGCTCCTCAAGCCTCTCTATCTACTTGATGCACGGGGCTCAATTCTGGCTCTAGTCTTCCTTGCCTGAAAAAATTAAAAGAATAATGTAGTCGTCAAATAACAGGAACATACTTTGCTCAGATCAGGTTCTAGAAATTTTCCATCTGAAGAGCATCAGGTAATTAACATCCATTTTTCAATGTCACACAGGGGCTTTTACATCTCTGAACAAAAATTGAAGGACATGAAATTCAAACCTGCAAATCGAACATGGAGTCAAATTCTAGCCTTAACAATTACCTGCCTAGCTAATACATCTTGACTAAAATTGTGCATTGTGAATGCAGAGAAAATCTCTGGGTTATGACTTCACCTGCCTAGAGTATGGGACTCTAATATGGATCATGGTTTAGGATTACAAAAAAAAATTTTGAACACCTGCTGAGCACATAGGTAAATACTTAGTAAGAATAAATTCATGTTAGCACTGTGGTCACAACCATTAACAGCAACGGAAAACCTTCATTCCTTAGACTGTAGAACAATGGAACAGTGTCATGTATCCCAAAGCATATGTTAAATAGCACATAAAAGGTGCTGTATATCAAGGATGCAGTAATGTATGTGGAAGGACACATTTACAGATATTCCTTGGCAAAGTGCACCTCCCAAAGCAAATGCATACATCAATGTATCTCCCGCTTCTGCATTTCAGCTGTAACTCTGACCATCTGAATCCCTCAAAAGATAAAGATGAGGTGGTTGGTGAACTGAATTTAATAATGGATGACAAAACAACACTTGATGGCACTTTTGAAAATAACAGCATATTGCACAAAACTTTGTCAGACATATAACAGTCTGTAGCAAACTTTATAAAACCTGCACTTAGCTGCTGTTAACAGACTGTTACAGATTACAGCCATATTCATAGCATTTCAATGAATAAGTGAGTTATTTGTTACTATACACAAAATAAACATTAATATCAATAAGTATTTGTATAGACAAGAATATCTGTGTATGTGAGAAATAAACCAAGATAACAATTTAATGATATGTTTCCCCTATGTGGAACTGAACCCACTGCATGCCAAAATGTAGGCATGTTGGACAGTTTCCTTACAGGCCAAGCTAACAAACAGCACATGTTTCTTAATAAATAGGTACTACTTGAGATAATCCATATTCCTGTATTTAACAGATGAATACAGGAATTTCCAACACTTATTGGCCATTATAATCTAAAGGAATAACAGCTGTTAACACATGAATCAAGACATATTTGAAAGCAGTCAGACAGGCACTCCTCTTGCCTTAAATAAACAGTACTGTAGTGAGGATGTTCACTTTATTAAGAGGAAGGAAGCAAATAAGTTATTTTTGAATTACTGTTCAGACATATACAGCTAGAACAGCGATAATGTCATAGTATAATTGCCTCTGCTCTGGTCCTGGTATCGTCTCCTCAGGGGTGCAAAGGAATGATGGCGTGGACAGGTGCAGGTCCAGCTTTCTCATTATCATCAGCAGCAGTAGCAGCAGAGGATTCTAGCAATCATCAACAGGGGAAACATATCATTAAATTGTTATCTTGGTTTAGTTCATACATATAAATATTGAGACCAGTGTACATAAAAAAGAAGTACAAGTTAGTAGATATGTACATAAGAACAGTATGCATCCACCGCATATATTCAAAGGAATAGTAAAATCCCAAATGTTAAGAGTGAGTAGGCTGAATACTGATGATGGGGTATGTAAATAACAATTAAATGATATGGCTATTGAATTTTTAGAAAGGGGTTACCCATATAGAATGGTCAACCAGTATGTAAAACAAACTTTAGAAGCTAGAAAAGTGAATAATATCGTGGCATTTAATAACATGGAACAAAGCACAACAATGAATATACATAAAACAGAAGTAGTAAGATACTTAACAACTTATAATTTAAGAACTAAGCAGGTGAAGAAGGTAATAGAAAAGAATTCGGGGCATTTTGATGGCTATGCCTGAAATATGCCAGATATTGGAAAATAGGCCTTTCTTTGCATACAAAAATGCTCAAAATCTGAAACTCAAACTATGCTATAAAGACTTTCCAAAACAGAACAATGGAAGGCAAAATAGTTTTAAAATGGGTACCTACCCCTGTATAAATTGTACTTGTTGTGATGATATTTTTTAAAAATAACACTACTTCATTTATTCATCCAATAACTAAAGAAAATGTTGTATTTAAATGTACGGCAACATATAATACAGAAAATATTGTTTACCTGGCAACCTGTAGAGTGTGCTCATGTTTTTTTATGTTGGTAAAAGCAGCAGGAAACTTAAATATCGTATTATAGAGCATAAGTCAAATATACGTAGGAGAATGGAAAATAATGCCTTAAGTAAGCATGTAATGGAAAATGGAAGTGCCCATAGCTTTAAATTTAGAGTAATAGACATAGTACATAAGCAGATTAGGGGTGGGGACCTAAACAATGTTCTAGAGAATAGAGAATATACCTGGATAATTAGATTGAGAGCTGATATGAAACCAGGACTAAATAATGCACTGACTATTAAACCAATATTAGTTAAAATGCAGAAAGAAATAAGATAATGAATGGTTTTATGAATTTTATTATGTATATTTAATATATGAAAAGGAATACAATGCCCAAGGAGTAAACTGTGCCCAATAAAAAAAAAATATATATATATATATATATATATATATATATATATATATATATATATATATAATGGCAAAGACAAATATTAGTCACTGGACCATGGCAACAAGCCTAAATTCACCAAATTTTAATTCTTATAGGTAAGCACTTTCACACATCCAAACTGTGCTTCATCAGACCAATAAGTTCCATTAAAACAAAGCTGTATACATATAACATAAAATATTCAAAACAACCAATAAAAACATAGCATCGATCTGGTGCTTCACTATTCAATTATCATTTAAAAAGACATCTGCCCTTCAAAACCGGTTTCATAGAAATCTTCCCATTTAAGCCAGGAAATTTATCTGCTTGCATAACCAAAATCCAAGAGAGTTCACGACTCTCTGTATAGTTCCTGAAATCACCTCCCCTCCTATTCTCAACTGTAGATTCAAGTACCCTAAAACCAAATTTATGTCTGACTCCAAAATCTATAACATGTTTGGCTAATGCATTACGTGAATCAGACACTAATGCAATACAGATGCTCTCTCATACATTCATGTAGAGTTCTATTAGTCTTGCCTATATAAAAACATTGGCATTCCTTACATTTAGCTAAATAAATCAGATTCTTACTACGACAAGTAGCATTAACATGAAACTTATGCTCAATACCTGTCACAGGATGAATAAACACATTTTGACAGTCAATGTGACTGCAGAAATTACAGTGACCACATGGCCTAGTACCTGTGGCAAGTATATTTTCTCTCCTTTCTAAGACATAATCCCTGTGACTTAACTGTCTTTTTAAGGATTTTTTATTTTTAAAAATAAATTTAGGTTTCTCTCCTACAATTGCTTGTATGTGCTCATCAAGATGTAGAATAGACCAGTTGTTTCTAATGATTTCTGTTATCCCTTTAACATCACTAGTGTAAAAGAGAGACATAGAGGCATGTGTATGTGAGCCTTTATCCATAGCTACATTGGGTTCTTTTGCAGAAAAATATGGTCTAGCCTTCCCTTTTTGATGCATAAAACTTTCATATATAGGACCAGCCAGATCCTTGGTCTTGTAACCTCTATTTTTTAGTTCACTATCTAACATAACAATATCTCTGTTGAATAGCTCATCATTGTTATTAAGTCTAGATAGTCTCATACTTTGACCTTTAACTATGTTCTTAAAAATGAAACTAGGACACATACTATCACGTTGCAACAAAGCATTCCTTCGACACGTCTTTCTAAATAGTGTAGTTGTGAAACCATCACGGGCATTATAATATAACTTCACATCAAGAAAATCAATTTCACCTTGTGACGTATTCCATGTGAATCTTAAGAAAGAAGTAGTGCTATGTAAGTAACTAATAAACTCATGAAATTTATTTTCCGTTCCCCTCCAAACAATAAACCTGATGTTGGGGGCAAACTAAGACCCAAAAATATATACATTTTCCCATTGTGCCATAACGGCATTGGCATAGCTATTGGCACAGCATGTGCCCATAGCCACACCAACTGCCTGAAGGAACAACTGTTCACCAAAGATAAAAATATTATTCCCGAGTACAATCTCGAGAAACATACACAACAGATCAATAGTAGAAGCATCATATTCATTACATGCTAACAGCAACTTCTTGGTCATGCATATCCTTTGTTCATGGGGGATGCTGGTGAATAGGGAGACGACATCCATTGTGACTAAGTAACAACATTCATACAGGGTTTCAGATTGTATAAACTCAAACAAATCTTGTAAGAATTGCTGAGTGTCTTTCAACACCTGCTTCTGCTTATCTAACTGAGGCTTAAGCTTCTTTGCAACATAGATGGAAAACGGTTCAATTAGCCATCCCCCACCTGAGACTATCGGTCTTACTGGGAGGTTCAAGAGATCTTTATGGATCTTTGGCAGGCCCTGAAATATAGGGATAAATGGATGTTCAACACAAAAATAGTCGAATATTTCTTGTGTAATCAATTGACTGGTGCGACAGTCATATAGGCTAGAAAAAATCCTTTCTTGAACTTCAGCAATATAGTTAAACTCAATCTTTGAATAAACATTCCTATCATTCAATAACTGAAGAATGCTATCTTGATAAAAGGCAGAGTCCATAACGACTATTGCACCACCTTTATCTGCATTCTTTATAACAATATCCCTATCACTCTGTAGTTCTAATAGGGCATTCCTTCCATCAGAATCTAAATTAACAAAATCACATCTAAAACCCCCATGTGAGTGTTTAAACATGATATCTTGTTCACATTTCCAATAAAAAGTATCCAAAATGGGATGTAAAACCGGCTGAAACAAACTAGGTTTACGTAATGTAACTTTATCAATTTTATTTTCATTTTCAGGATACATGGTTTTAAGCATAACATTATGTACAAACATCTTAGTGTCAATGAATTTCTCTGGTAGGTTAGATCTCTGTGCAGGTATGAAAGGTAAACCCCATTCCAATAAAGATTTCTGGGCAGGGGTTAAAGTCTTACTGGAACTGTTATAGACTATCGATTCCTGGTGTCTATCCACATCCGTTTGATAGTCTGCATCGAAGGGTCGTCTATTTGTCTCTGTTGGTTCCTTCCTCGACTCTGAGATAGCTGTTGGTAAGTTTGTTCCTTACGACGAAAAGGAAGGGGAAGCGAGGGTATGTTTAAATTACTTGAAACATTACGCGCTTTAGGATGCACATCAGGTGTAGCTGTCAAGGTATCAGAATTTAAAGGAGAAGTAACAGCATTACTGCTAGAAGCTGAAACATTACCAGCTTCAACACTGGATATATCAGTATTGGTCATCGCAGCTACTGTCACCATAGATCTAGGCAGTGACGTAACTACGAGAGGCGAAGTGAGGCAATTGCCTCAGGGCGCCAAGCGGCAGGGGGCACTTTGGGCTGTGCTGGTAAACTCAGAACTGACAGCATTGCATACTAAATACTAAGAAAGTACGTGCATCCTTGAGAATAATGCAAGCCATATGCAATGCAGTCTAGGAAAGGAGAAGTTTTGTTAATGTCACAATTATTGTCTATTTATTTATTTTTGTTTCTTTTCAGATACAGTTCTAGAAAGACTGTGTCATTTTTTTTGTAAATGAGAGTGGCCAGGAATGTGCTTTCAGAAATGTGATAATTGGCATTTTAAATGTTGCATGATGCTCTCGCGGGACTTTTTCAGTGCGCGGGCTTCGGCTTCAGGTAGGTGTTTGGATTGTGGGCTTGCTTGCTGCTGTTCAGTCACTTCGTGGATCGGTCTGTTTGTTCGGGTGTGCGGATCAGTCTGTAGCTTGCTTGCTGTTCGGTCGGTCGCTTGGTCTCGCAGATCTGTCTGTGGCTTGCTGTTGGGTCGGTCGCTGGGCTAGATAGGTGAAGGGCTGTGTGTTGATCTGTAGTATTCTGGTTTTAACACTGTGCTGGGAGATGTTAGGAATGTGCGTATTTTCATTGAACTGGACTTATCAAAGCTGGACAGTTCTGTGGTTACTCGTGCTCAACGTTGTACAGGTACCGAATATATTTGCGTTTAAGTACAACTTATTGTTCACTATTTTATGTGCCTTGTTAAGCTGAACAAATGGTATGGGATCGCTTAAAGAAGGCTCGCGAAGAAAGAATTTTAGGGGTTTGAAGAACAATGATTACTGCCTTTCTCTGTTATGTGGGACAGGTATGTATGTATCGCATACGGAGGCGGATTGGGCACTCTAAATTGACCGTAAGTGTGAGAGAATGCGCGCGAGTCTGTTGTGTGGAAGAGGTATTGCTGCAGGACTAACCACCCTGCGGTGTAAATAAGCGATCTTACTTAAGTTACTTGAGCAGGTAGAAGAATTGTTTTCTACACTGTTGTACTTAACTTCTGATGTGATTCCAGCAGACTGGAAAACTGGCATAACAGCGGTCTGGATTTATAAGGTCTGGAGACTCTCAAGGTTGATGAGTCTTTAATAAAGGATTTTTCTGTATTTAACTTGAGCTTCTGTCCTTTTGGCATGCTTTAGTACTGCTTTGCTTATTTGGTGTTTTTTACTTGTTCAGCTTGCTCGCCATCCTTTTTGCTTATCAGGTTGTTAATTCCACACTAATGCTTCTTTGGTAAATTTGAAACAGTTAAATAAGTTTGGTAGTTTGTATTTGTATTGCATGTTATAAAACCATAAGTACCTTAGCTAAGGGTATGCAGTCTAAATGATTAGATTCAACTGTCACTTTACATGTGCACTTTGACATGCTGTCACATCTCTGCAGTGCGACTCCATGTAGGCCGTATGCCTTTACTACAATATAGTATTGCTGCTTTCTTCTTTTTCTTTATTATACATTACAAAGGTAGTGGTTTGATGGGGTGGGTGACATTAGAGTGGGAGTTGCAAGGGCATAGCCAGCATGTTTTTAGGTGAGCTTTTAGCAAAGTTTTGAAGTGGGTGCATGATGATTTGGAGGTAATTGTGGGTGGGAGGGAGTTCCATAATTTGGCTATGGTGCAAGAGAATAGTGCTTCACCAGCAGAGTTATTCTGTCATAGATGGTCCCATGCAAAGCACTGGCTAGCCACACCTGCCCTGTTTCCTTCTACTGTGCTTGTAGCTTGCTGATATCATTGTGCATGTTGGTCTACCCTACTTGCTTTCCCTTCATTATTGTCTGTTACCGCCTGCTTTCTTGCATTTTCTCTCCCGATGACACTGTATTTATATACCATTTTTCTTTGATTCCTGTCCTATGCTCTCACAACTATTAAACCCAAATCCCCAGATTTCCCATGCATTCCATAACATCCTAGGACAGTGGGACAGGAAGGCAAGAGTTATGGACAGCATCCATCATCAACTGGGGATTAGATTTTCCACATAATCATAACATCTCCTTCTGCTGGCCAGAATGCACTGTACAATGCAATGTTTCTGGCTGTAGCAAAACAGCATGCTTCTACAGTCAATAATTGCAGCAAGAGTGCAGGTATACACCTCGGTGAGCTTGTATCTCCAGAGTCTGTAGGCATGCAACTCTGAGACTTTTCCAAGGGCAGCTGTTGAGAAGACACTCAAACTACACCCTTTCATGGGATGGGTAAGCCAACATCAGCTACTCACTGTCATTCCTCCCCAGTTGACTCTTTCATTATCTGAGCAGGTAATTGAACTCAGGTTATCTGAAGTAAAGGCAAGGCCAAAAGCTCAGCATCATGAAGCTGGCATCTCTCTGCCCTGTGTACCAACATGTTTTCTTTTTTGAATGATTTAAAAAATACTTTTCATTGCTTCATGCTGTACTACTGTACATTTTATTTTTGTATTGCATTACTCTAGTTGTTATCACAGAACTGCAGTTTGCTCTAGTGTTCTGTTTTGAACAACTGAACTTTGTTATTTGGCATACGTTGTCATTTGAATTTATTTCTCATTGAGTTATTTACATTTGTCTAAGTCAATATTTTGGCATAGTTGCTGTACTGTAGTTTCCTGCATTTTAAAAACTCAACTCTGTATATTTGCTACTTCAAATTCGGTGCATATATATATATATATATATATATATATATATATGTGTGTGTGTGTGTGTGTGTGTGTGTGTGTGTGTGTGCGCACGCGTGCGTGTGAGCATATATGCATGCTCATACATGCGTATATGATCTTTCTTACATTTTTTTTCTGCAATAATAAAACTACATGCACATTTTTGTTTCTAGAATAATCAGAATTTCATCTCGATGGCTTGGGTTCCCGGGAGGGGGGATGTTGGGGAGCCTAGGAAAAGTTTGCCTCAGGGCGCTTCTAACGTAGTTACGCCACTGGATCTAGGAATGTCTGATGTAATTAAAGGCTGGACATTAGCAGAAGTACACGGCCCTATGTCATCTGTCGCCCGAATAGTAAGATTATTAGCTTGATTCCTCGTTCCAGAAATCTACAATGTCTCTATGTAGTTTTTTACTTTTTTGAACATTTAGATGTTGTTCATAAGACAAAACCTTATCCATGACAGTATCTAATTTAAGGAGAAACTCTTGTTGAAATACCTGATGTAACTCAAGGTGTTTCTTATTAATTGTCTCAGTCAATTCTTTTTCTATCGGCTTAAAATGGTCAATCAATAAACGAAGATAGTTAAAACTAAGCTCCAAGTTGAGTTGCTGCCACTTACTCAATAAATCTTCATAAACATCTCCATAGGTCGGCATAACTAAAACCCAAAGTCCTCTGGGTATAACCTTGTGGAGCAAGCATGCCTCCAGGTGTAGCCTCTGCCACTGGAAGTCCTTCAGGCAAAACAAATAATTTTCCAAGTCCCTGGTAGCATTTAAAAGATGAACTTCATCCACTGTTGAAGTAGAATAATCACGCTTGACACCAAATGTATCTCTATGCAAAAACGGATTAGATACGATGTTTAAAAGGTTCAAAAACCTTCCATCAGTCACTTTCACTGTATCAGCCCTTTGTTGTCCAGGAAAATAATCAAGTTCAATGTTCATTATACTTCCATCAGCCATGTCCCCGAGGGAGGTGAAATATAAAATAATGAAAAGGAATACAACACCCAAGGAGTAAACCGTGCCCAATAAAAAAAAAAAATATATATATATATATATATATATATATATATATATAATGGCAAAGACAAATATTAGGCACTGGACCACTGCAACAAGCATAAAATCACCAACTTTTAATTCTTATAGGTAAGTGCTTTCACACATCCAAACTGTGCTTCATCAGACCAATAAGTTCCATTAAAACAAAGGTGTATACATATAACATAAAATATTCAAAACAACCAATAAAAACATAGTTCTATTAGTCTTGCCTATATAAAAACATTGGCATTCCTTACATTTAGCTAAATAAATCAGATTCTTACTACAACAAGTAGCATTAACATGAAATTTATGCTCAATACCTGTCACAGGTTGAATAAACACAATTTGACAGTCAATGTGACTGCAGAAATTACAGTGACCACATGGCCTAGTCCCTGCGGCAAGTATATTTTCTCTCCTCTCTAAGACATATTCCCTGTGACTTAACTGTCTTTTTAAGGATTTTTTATTTTTAAAAATAAATTTAGGTTTCTCTGCTACAATTCCTTTTATGTGCTCATCAAGATGTAGAATAGACCAGTTGTTTCTAATGATTTCTGTTATCCCTTTAACATCACTAGTGTAAAAGAGAGACATAGAGGCATGTCTATGTGAGCCTTTATCCCTAGCTACATTGGGTTCTTTTGCAGAAAAATATTATCTAGCCTTCCCTTTTCGATGCATAAAACTTTCATATGTAGGACTAAAAAATAGAGGTTACAAGACCAAGGATCTGGCTGGTCCTATATATGAAAGTTTTATGCATCGAAAATGGAAGGCTAGACCATATTATTCTGCAAAAGAACCCAATGTAGCTATTTGTAGATAATTGAATAGTGAAACACCAGACTAATGCTATGTTTTTATTGGTTGTTTTGAATATTTTATGTTATATGTATACACCTTTGTTTTAATGGAACTTATTGGTCTGATGAAGCACAGTTTGGATGTGTGAAAGCGCTTACCTATAAGAATTAAAAGTTAGTGATTTTATGCTTGTTGCCGTGGTCCAGTGCCTAATATTTGTCTTTGGCATTATATATATATATATATTTTTTTTTATTGGGCACGGTTTACTCCTTGGGTGTTGTATTCCTTTTCATTATTTTATATTTCACCTCCCTCGGGGACATGGCTGATGGAAGTATAACAAACATTGAACTTGATTATTTTCCTGGACAACAAAGGGCTGATACAGTGAAAGTGACTGATGGAAGGTTTTTGAACCTTTTAAACATCGTATCTAATCCGATTTTGGATAGAGATACATTTGGTGTCAAGCGTGATTATTCTACTTCAACAGTGGATGAAGTTCGTCTTTTAAATGCTACCAGGGACTTGGAAAATGATTTGTTTTGCCTGAAGCGCTTCCAGTGGCAGAGGCTACACCTGGAGGCATGCTTGTTCCACAAGGGTATACCCAGAGGACTTCAGCTTTTAGTTATGCTGACCTATGGAGATGTTTATGAAGATTTATTGAGTAAGTGGCAGCAACTCAACTTGGAGCTTAGTTTTAACTATCTTTGTTTATTGATTGACCATTTTAAGCCAATAGAAAAAGAATTGACTGAGACAATTAATAAGAAACACATTGAGTTACATCAGGTATTTCAACAAGAGTTTCTCCTTAAATTAGATTTTATTTTATTTATTTTATTTTACATTTGTTGACCGGGCTGGTCCAACTGGATTCATGTCCATTTTCAGCAGAGACCCGGGGAGAAAAGCTCCAAGTGAGGTACAATAAACATTGAGCATTATTCATTAAAAGCATTTAACAGTAAAAAAGTTACACATATAGTTCAAAGAAGAAAAAAATGTTTTTTACAGTGTCTGCAATAAGCAAAATAAGAACATCAAAGGGAAAAAAGCAAATTCGAATTTAGTAGTAAGTTTTTGAGAAGATTAGAAGCAAGATAAGTGAGAGTTCTGGGAGCAGAATGGTATCTGGTCAGGGTTAGAGCAGGGGCAGAGCCAGTGAGTTAGGAGGTGAGTTTTAAGTTGGGATTTGAAGCTGGGAAGAGTGGAGAGAGCAGTGAGGTTGGAAGGAAGGGAGTTCCAGGCTTTTCCAATTGTGTTGGAGAACAAGGACTTGCCTGCTAAGTTGTTGGATTTGCAGGTAGATATTAGAAGTTTGTTAGAGGAACGCGGACTTTTGAGATTACAATAAGGGCTAATGAGAGTCATGAGTATAGGGGTGCTGGTAGGTTTGTAGAGGATTTTATGGGCTAAAGAGTGCTGGTGTAATAAGATGAGATTTTGCAGTTCTAGCCATCCCAGCTTTTTTAAGTTTTGGCAGTGGTGAGTTCTAAAGGTAGAGCTAGTGGCAAATCTGGCAATACTGTTGTAGGCAATAGTTAGTTTGGAGAGGTTAGTTTTGGACAGATTTGTATAGATGGGGGAGGCATACAGTAGGGTAGAAATCAAATGGGTATGTGCTATGGAAGTTCTGGCAAGTGGTGTAAGAAATGGTTTAATTTTAAACAAGGAGCCAAGTTTTCTGTTGACTAGTTTTATTGTGTTGTTAATGTGAAATTCAAAGCATAGGTTGTTGTCTATCTCTACTCCAAGGAGCTTGGTGGAGGGGTCAGGAGATATGTAGGTGCCATTATTAGAGAAGACAGAGAAATTGAGAGGAAAAGATTTTCGGGTGGGGGAGAAAAGTAATAATTTGGTTTTCTTGGGGTTTAAGATTAGGCATCTGTTTAAGAACCATTTTTCAACATTTTGGAAAGTCTGTTGGGTAATAGAGTGCAATTCAGAGGGGGATGTGGCAGAACAAATCAAAGTAAAATCATCAGCATATTGTATACAGGTAGCAGAGGACAGACTGGTATGTAGGTCATTGATGAAGATTGAGAACAGAAGGGGGCCCAGTATTGATCCTTGGGGGACTCCAAGGGTAATAGGTAGTAGGTTGGATAAGCTGTTTTCCCAGGGCACTGCCTGTTGTCTGTTAAGAAGATATGATTTGAAACATTTTATTGCATCAGAGTCAAGAGCAAAAGTTTTAAGTAAGTTTAATAGTATCTGGTGGTTGACCATATCAAAAGCTTTGGATAGGTCAATAAAGAGAGCAGAGGTTAGTATGTTATTGTTCTGGTTTTTGTTGATACAGTCAGTAAAAGAAAGAAGGGCTGAGTAGGTGCTGTGGTAAGGCCTGAAGCCATGTTGACAGCTAGTAGGTTGTGGTTTAATAGGTGTTTAAGAAGTTGTTTTTGGATGCATTTCTCCATGATTTTAGCTAAGGGGGATAGTAAGGCTATGGGATGGTAGTTTGAGAGTTCTGTAGAGATCCCTCCTTTATGCATGGGAATGATATGCAAAATTTTCCAAAGTGAAGGAATGCAGCCTTCAACAATGGTTCTGTCAATCAGGATGGAAATGGGATAGGCTAATGGATTGGCTGCAATTTTTAGGTACTGAGCTGGTAAAAGGTCAGCAGAAGGTGAGGACATTTTAAGTTTGTGAAGGAGAGAATGAATAAGTGAAGTGGGTACAGGTTGCAGTTGAAAGGTGGGAATGGAAGTGTTAGTAGAGGGGGACTGAGAGGAGATATTAGGGGCTAGTTGGTTAGCTAGAGACTGGACAGTTTCAGTGAAGAAGGTATTGAAGGCATCAGCAGTTTGTTTTGGGTTGTTTTTGGAAGTGCCTAGGGGGTGTGGGGTGTCATTGTGGCCAGGCTTTAGGAGAGAGTTTATGCCTGCCCAGAACTTTTGCGGATTATGTTGGTTGGTTTGCTGTAAATGGCAGTAATAGTTTCTTTTATCCAGTAGTACAGCTTTTTTAGTGGAGTTTCTTATTTGTCTAAAGTTAAGTTGGTCAGAGGGATCTTCTGTGCTATGAAATTTGGTCCAGAGTTTATTTTTCAGGAGAATTTTATCCCTTGTATCTTTTGAGAGCCAAGGGGCAGGTTTTGATTTAATTCTAATAGATCTTAAGGAAGCGTGAGTGTCTAGGATAGAAAGGAACCTGGAATTGAAATATGATACAGCTTCATCCAGTGGCAGTTGTTTAGATACTGTCATGGATAATGTTTTGTCTTACAAACGTCTAAAAGTTCAAAAAAGTAAAAAGCTACATAGAGATATTGTAGATTTCCGGAATGGCCAAGTCTTTACTTGGCCAAGGAATCAAGCTAATAATCTTCCTATTTGGGCGACAGATGACATAGGGCCGTGTACTTCTGCTAATGTCCAGCCTTAAGTTACATCAGACATTCCTAGATCTATGGTGACAGTAGCTGCGATGACCAATGCTGATATATCCAGCGTTGAAGCTGGTAATGTTTCAGCTTCAAGCAGTAATGCTTTTACTTCTCCTTTAAATTCCAATACCTTGACAGCTACACCTGATGTGCGTCCTAAAGTGCATAATGTTTCAAGTAATTTAAACATACCCTCACTTCCCCTTCCTTTTCGTCGTAAGGAACAAACTTACCAACAGCGATCTCAGGGTCGAGGAAGGAAGCGACAGAGACAAATAGATGACCCTTCGATGCAGACTATCAAATGGATGTGAATAGACACCAGGAATCAATAGTCTATAACATTTCCAGTAAGACTTTAACCCCTGCCCAGAAATCTTTATTGGAATGGGGTTTATCTTTCATACCTGCACAGAGATCTAACTTACCAGAGACACTCATTAACATTAAGATGTTTGTACATAATGTTATGCTTATAACCATGTATTCTGAAAATGAAAATAGAATTGATAATGGACATTAAGTAAACCTAGTTTGTTTCAGCCGGTTTTACATCCCATTTTGGATACTTTTTATTGGAAATGTGAACAAGATATCATGTTTAAACACTCACATGGGGGTTTTAGATGTGATTTTGTTAATTTAGATTCTGATGGAAGGACTGCCCTATTAGAACTACAGAGTGATAGGGATATTGTTTTAAAGAATGCAGATAAAGGTGGTGCAATAGTCGTTATGGACTCTGCCTTTTATCAAGATAGCATTCTTCAGTTATTGAATGATAGGAATGTTTATTCAAAGATTGAGTTTAACTATATTACTGAAGTTCAAGAAAGGATTTTTTCTAGCCTATATGACTGTCGCACCAGTCAATTGATTACACAAGAAATATTCGACTATTTTTATGTTGAACATCCATTTATCCCTATATTTCAGGGCCTGCCAAAGATCCATAAAGATCTCTTGAACCTCCCAGTAAGACCGATAGTCTCAGGTGGGGGATGGCTAATTGAACCGTTTTCCATCTATGTTGCAAAGAAGCTTAAGCCACAGTTAGATAAGCAGAAGCAAGTGTTGAAAGACACTCAGCAATTCTTACAAGATTTGTTTGAGTTTATACAATCTGAAACCCTGTATGAATGTTGTTACTTAGTCATAATGGATGTCGTCTCCCTATTCACCAGCATCCCCCATGAACAAGGGATATGCATGACCAAGGAGTTTCTGTTAGCATGTAATGAATATGATGCTTCTACTATTGATCTGTTGTGTATGTTTCTCGAGATTGTACTTGGGAATAATATTTTTATCTTTGGTGAACAGTTGTTCCTTCAGGCAGTTGGTGTGGCTATGGGCACATGCTGTGCCAATAGCTACGCCAATGCCGTTATGGCACAATGGGAAAATGTATATATTTTTGGGTCTTAGTTTGCCCCTAACATCAGGTTGAATAAGAGATTTGTAGACAACCTTTTTATTGTTTGGAGGGGAATGGAAAATAGATTTCATGAGTTTATTAGTTACTTACATAGCACTACTTCTTTCTTAAGATTCACATGGAATACGTCACAAGGTGAAATTGATTTTCTTGATGTGAAGTTATATTATAATGCCCGTGATGGTTTCACAACTACACTATTTAGAAAGACGTGTAGAAGGAATGCTTTGTTGCAACGTGATAGTATGCATCCTAGTTTCATTTTTAAGAACATAGCTAAAGGTCAAAGTATGAGACTATCTAGACTGAATAACAATGACGAGCTATTCAACAGAGATATTGTTATGTTAGATAGTGAACTAAAAAAATAGAGGTTACAACACCAAGGATCTGGCTGGTCCTATATATGAAAGTTTTATGCATCGGAAAGGGAAGGCTAGACCATATTTTTCTGCAAAAGAACCCAATGTAGCTATGGATAAAGGCTCACATAGACATGCCTCTATGTCTTTCTTTTACACTAGTGATGTTAAAGGGATAACAGAAATCATTAGAAACAACTGGTCTATTCTACATCTTGATGACCACATACAAGGAATTGTAGGAGATAAACCTAAATTTATTTTTAAAAATAAAAAAATCCTTAAAAAGACATTTATGTCATAGGGATTATGTCTTAGAAAGGAGAGAAAATATACTTGCCGCAGGTACTAGGCCATGTGGTCACTGTAATTTCTGCAGTCACATTGACTGTCAAAATGTTTTTATTCACCCTGTGACAGGTATTGAGCATGAATTTCATGTTAATGCTACTTGTCATAGTAAGAATCTGATTTATTTAGCTAAATGTAAGGAATGGCAATGTTTTTATATAGGCAAGACTAATAGAACTCTACATGAACGTATGAGAGAGCATCTCTATTGCATTAGTGTCTCTGATTCACGTAATGCATTAGCCAAACATGTTATAGATTTTGGAGTCAGACATAAATTTGGTTTTAGGGTACTTGAATCTATAGTTGAGAATAGGAGGGGAGGTGATTTCAGGAACTATACAGAGAGTCGTGAACTCTCTTGGATTTTGGTTATGCAAGCAGATACATTTCCTGGCTTAAATGGGAAGATTTCTATGAAACCGGTTTTGAAGGGCAGATGTCTTTTTAAATGATAATTGAATAGTGAAGCACCAGATTGATGCTATGTTTTTATTGGTTGTTTTGAATATTTTATGTTATACGTATATGCCTATGTTTTAATGAAACTTATTGGTCTGATGAAGCACAGTTTGGATGCATGAAAGCGCTTACCTATAAGAATTAAAACTTGGTGATTTTATGCTTGTTGCCGTGGTCCAGTGCCTAATGCCTAATATTTGTCTTTGCCATTAAATGTATATATATATATATATATATATATATATATATATATATATATATATATATATATATATATATATATATTTAATATATACTTTTATACATAGAAACAATTTTAAAGTAATTAAATGATTATTGTATATTTTTGTGTTTATAGGCTGGCTGTTATCATGTGACTGTTTAATTGACTATTTAAGGTTTTAGAATTCAGTATAGGTATTCTAACACTGAAGAAGGATTTGTAATCCGAAAGCTTTGTTGTTTTATTAAAGTATCTGGCGTTTGTCTGGAGTTGTATTTATCGGATTATTTCATGCATAGACAGATATTCTTGTCTACACAAGTCCTTATTGGTACTGCCATACTATAATGAATAACTACGAGATACATAGTTATCAGTGGCCTAGCCATTATAGGCTTCAGTGATATTTAGTAATAAATCAGATTCTTACTACGAGTACAGTAGATATGTGGAATGATGCTGTTATGTGTTGGAAAACAGATGTACATCTACAAAGTTCAAAATTATGTATATTATAAACATTATTAAATAAATTAACAGCATGGGAATAGAACCCCTACTTATATGGAGAGCATTCATCATGTCTTTTTAATTATCCAGATAAGCTAACTGTCAGAACAGCTACTTAACGGTTATAAAACCCATGTATCTGATAGATTTGGTACACAGCTGTATCTTTTAATTCCATAGGAGTGCTCAGCTCTTTGTAGGATTGTGACACTGTAAGGATCCACAGGCTGTCCCCTCACCTCAGTGACCATCTGATGAAGCTCCTGTGTGTAATTCTGATGCAGGTCATCATAGCGGTGACAAACC
Organism: Protopterus annectens; assembly: GCF_019279795.1. NCBI lineage: Eukaryota > Metazoa > Chordata > Ceratodontiformes > Protopteridae > Protopterus > Protopterus annectens. The sequence goes on from NC_056725.1 coordinate 1,911,411,531, forward strand.
TGCACTCCAGCCTGGTAAATCCCAGTATGTTGTTGATGCTCCCTTGCAATCCAGTTCCAGATGTTGATCATCACAAAGCTCCTTGGCCTGGCTCTCATCTGATGCTCCACTCCAGTGTAAATTGTCAGCATCTGTGTGGTCTCCTCCTCAGTCCAATTGGGTGCCTGGACATGTTGCAGCCTCCCGGAAGTAGCCATCTTGATACTGCAATGTAAAATGTAGTAGAAATTGAAAAATAGAAAAATGCTTCCTGAGGTCTCGCTCAGTTCACAGGTAGCAATGGTCTGGTCTGTAAATGTATCAGAATCAATATTTAAAAGTGGAATTTGTATCATGTTATCAGAGCACTGGAAGATAACGGACACATGCTACACATGATACCATTTACAGATACTTATTGGGTACTTGCACAGAGCACCTGCCCATTACACTGAGCTATTTGTTAATGCATCATATTTTGTGAAGTTAAGTGGAGGTCCACAAATGGGATTACAAAACTTGGGATTTTAGTGAACTTCATTAATTATGTATGGCACAAATGGTACTTAAAGATGGCGGTGCTCGCACTGACAGTGATACCCGAGTCATTGGTAGTTGATAAGGTAAATTGCCACCTGGTAGCGTTTCTGTTTGGGGGAAATTACCTCTGTTAACATTACTCATTCTCAAATGTACCTGTTTAGAGTTATTTTTATTGAAATTGTCTGCTGTAAGAAAAATGCTTTTAACATACTTGATTTCTGTCTGATTTACCTTTATGCATAGAACTGTTGCCATCTGCATTAAGGGCATGCATTAATTTCCCATATGCAATTGTACAGACAGATGCAAAAGTGAACAGTACATAAAGACGTATTTACGGGTCATTGGTACATCTTATGGGTAACTCTGTACACTCTGTGGTGTATGTTTGGAAACCTATGGATTCCGACAGTATCTGTACGTAATATATATACTTTTGTTGTTATGGATATTTCTTCTTTGACAGTTCTTAACACAAGTCTTATAATTGTTGACTCAATATAAAAAGGATCTGTACTCTCAGTGGCCTGCTTACAGATACTAAGGTTTTCTGACACTTTCTGTAAGTTGTTTAAATGACAATTTTTGTAGTATTTGAATATGAAATGCATGCAGACTCATGTAGCATGATGCTGTTGTCTTTGGACTTCCAGTCAACAGATATGAGGTGTAAGGGCTTCGAATTTTACAGATATCACAAAGTATGTTGATTTTACAACTGTTATGTATGCAGACATTGGTGTTACTTTGTATATGTCACATTAGTATTTGTCACAGTCAGTGTGTGATAGACTTTTGCATTGCACAGGAATGCATATTGTTTATGGATACATACACTGACCACATAAGCAACTGCAGAACTGCACTCCCACAAGAATAAGATCATGTGCATATCAATGTATTTCAGATGGCAAACAGACCTAGAGGTTACAATGTCTCCCTACAGAAAAATGACATCAAACTAGATGCTCTGCGACAACATGGACAGAAACTCCTTGGACATACAGGGAATGCAGTGTGGAGCAATGAAGTGTGGGTCAACATCACTGACATGATTAATGTGGTTGGAGGTCACAATAGATCCATGAGACCTATCAACAATGCTGCTCTGACATGATCCTCCTTTCAGCCAACAGATTACAATAGCATGAGAGATCGAGGGATGCCTTCAGTGGTAAACCATCATTAACATCCCCTCTAATGAGATCACAGCACATCTTGCCTCCTTACATATGGCAAATGGGGAGCAATGCATCCCCAGGGGTTGGATAGAAGCAGGAGTTCCACGCCGAATATGTATGACTTACTTTGTATGACATGGATGACTATAGAGTAAATCATCTCATTTTGCTGTTGCATGTATATTCATGTAGTGTAATTTTCGATTTACAGCAGCAGAATTGAATTATGCACACAGATCCACACAGGATGATCATGGTGAACATAAGTGTAATGACATGTACTCACACAACTGTAGTACAGACAGAACAGTGCAACCAACATGTGTAATGCTGACTGCATTAATATTGACAGGTCCATCGACCTCTGAACAACACCAGGGAAGTGAAGGCAATGTGAGTGTTTCCATATTGTGTTACTGTGACCACTACCTGTTATTTCCTCAGCCTCATGTCATGGCACTGCTGTTTACTGTCATATTGATAATTCCCTAAAAAATGTACACTACAGGTACATCCAGAGGAGGGCCAAGCCATGCAGCTGAGGGTGCAGACAGACAAAGTATGTTACTACATCAGGCTTACAGTTTGCAGCAACATGTGTCTCCCTATACTCATCACTCATCAGACCAATGATTGAGTACAATGCCCCATTTGGAATGTATCTGACCCGACACTTGCAGCAGCATTACCTCAGTGTCACTGCTCAACAGAGGCACAGCAAAATAATGGGTATAGTTCCCCATACTAAAGGGGTGGCGTAAGCCACAAAACTATGGGCTAGGCTTGTAAATGCCCTCGGGCAGATAGCCTAGTATGAACCTATGAACCTATGAACCTATGTAGCAGACCTGTGATACATGACATTAATGTCACTGTCTTTCACCACAAGGACATTTCGCCAACAGATGCAATGTCTGGCACATGAGTGTCTGCAGCCCCTGCTATCATGTCATATATGTCATGCTATCTGTATTCTGTTGCCTGTATACACAGGTTCATAGGCTTATAGGTGTGTACTAGGCTAATGGCCCTGGAGCCTATATAAGCCTAGCCCAAGAAGATTCCCTGGCATCATGCCAGCCAAAGTTAGTTACCAGTGCCCCTGTCAAGCAAGGCCACTGAAGTGATCCCCGGGGTGAACATCCTCTTGCCCATCCACTCGTCAAGCTTTCTCCTAAAGAGGGCCAGTGAAGTGCTCTGCTTGACGTGAATGAGAAGTTTTTTCCAGAGTATGTGAAGTCTCTGGGTTAGGAACCTGTACCTCCAGCATGTTCTATTTATTGTGGTAATGAGGTTTAGGTCCCTGGAGCATGTGGTATGGGGGGATTGGGATTTCTTTAGGTGTAGCATACCTAGCAGCTCTGGGTCAGACATGGCTTTGTAGGTCAAGTAGAGATCGCCTCTAAGTAGGCAATAAGAGACAGAGAATAGTTGGAGTTTTTTGAGTCTGTCTGTATAGGGCATGTGTCTAAGGCCTAAGAGCCTCTTAGTGAGGTATTTTTGTGGCCTTTCCAGTTGTTGTAGGTGTCTAGTGAGGTACATACCAAATGGGGTATTGTATTCTATAATAGGTCTAATGAGGGATGAGTAGAGAGGGATTATGACCTCTTTCTTCCTGGATGCGAAACCTTTTGTAATGAGATGTGACACATAGAAGGACTTTCTGACTACAGTGGCAATGTGGTTATCAAAGGAGAGGTCGCTGTCAACCTGTGTCCCAAGGTCTCTTATCACACCTTCGGTGTTTAGTGGACTACCGCCTATGTGGTAGTTCATGGGCACCAACATTTTCCAAAAGGGAATGACAATGCACTTTTTGGCATTTAGCTTAAGGCCATGGTTCTGGCACCAGTCATTGCTGTCAGTGAGGCCTTTTTGTAGAATGTCTACATCAGTTGGAGAATCAATACTGGCTCCCAGTTTGCAATCATTTGTGAACTTGGTCAGCCAGAGTCCATTTGTGTTGGCTTGAACTTCTGGAAAGTAGATGCCAAACAGGAGAGGACCTAAGACTGATCCTTGTGGGATGCCACTTGTAAATGGTCAGTAGTCAGATTTGGAGTCCGCTAGTTTCACAGTGTGGATTCTATCAGTAAGCCAGTTGACAACCCATCTTATGACATAGGGGTTTATGCCTAGTTTAGTGAGTCTATCTATAATTCCTGAGTGAGGGATGGTGTCGAAGGCCTTGGCAAGATCTGTGTAGGCTGTGTGAACTACCTTGCCCTCATCCACAGCTCTGGTGACAGACTCGAAGAAGTCTATCAGGCTGAGCAGGCATGATCTACCTTTCACAAACCCAAACTACGTGGGGTCCAGAGTTTGGAGATTCCCTATGTCCTTATTTATAAGGTCCATGATGATGTGCTCCATAGCCTTACATATCAAACTCATCAGACTAATGGGGAGGTAGTTCCCAGGGTCTGTAGTCATTCCCCCTTTGTGGAGTGGGATGACCATAGCAGTGCGGCATTCGGTAGGAACAAAGCCTGAAATGAGGCTATGACTGAACAAGGTACTCAGGTGTGGTGCCAGTTCACTTTGTAATTCATGTAGAACACAGCCAGGGATATTATCAAGTCCCATGGAAGCTGTATTCTTAGCTTAGGACAATGTGTTTTTTACCTGTGTAGCTGTGATAATAGGGACTTTGTATTCCTCAGGTAATGTGATAGGCCCTTTAGGGGGTGAAAGGGGGTAAACTTCGCACTGAACCTGTCGGCCAATATGTTGGCAATATCAGTTAGTTCTGTATATGTATTGCCATTGTGCTGTAACTCAGAGGAGATCTGAGTACTGCCATGTAGATTCTTGACATAACTATAGAATGCCTTGTGCTTATCTTTAGAATCTGCAGCAATTTTGTTTTCGTAGCTAGCTTTAGAGAATTTGATGAGGGATTTCAGTTTTTTGCTGAGGCTAACAAGGGAGTTTTTCCAGTCTTGGGAATTCACCCTTTTCTGCATCAGTTTTTTCCTTCTGTTTATGGTGGGGGACCACCAGATTGGCTTCCTTTTTTGGAGGGGAGTGTCTTGGTTCTGTTTAGTATGGCCTGTTCCATGCACTTGTGTATGTGCTCATACAGTGCATTGGTGTATGATTCAGCAGTCATGCACCTATTTTCATTTGCATGGGTGTTGTGAAGTTAGCCACCTCTGTTTTTAGAAGCCCAAAATTGGCTTTGGAGAAGGCTTTTATGGTGGTTTCCTTTTTTCAAAAATGGCCAATCACAAAAAAGTGCAGGAAATGCGGCATATTTAAGATCCATAGGCAGGAATACTTGCCATAACTGATTGTAGCTCCCATCTGCAGTCAGAGTGGCTAGTGCTGGAGAGGGTACACGCTTTCGAGCGCAACGCTGGGGCATCGAGGAGTAAAAGTACATGGTTTGGCTCCTTGTCCACCATCATAAGTCAAGACTCCTGCAGGGCCAGTTCCAAGAGATGGAGTACAAAGCAGAGGCTTGGAACCGGTTAGCTCATGATCTCACCAGTGTCACAGGCGTCCCTCGGACTGGTGAGCAGTTCTGTCACCACCATGCAGACCTGAAGAGATGGAAGCAGGACCTGCTGATTCAATGGATACAGTAGGCCCGTGGGATGCAAGATGCCCCACTAAAGAGTAGGTAGCCATGGAATGAAGTATGTAAGACATACTAATCTAGTCTATATAATGGATAGGTATGTCTCAATATCCCTTCATTTACTTCACAACTGCAGGTGTCCATGCTGCGAGTCAGCAAGCCTATGCAGATAGGCTGCTAAGGCTGTGCCACCAGGTAGGTTAGTAATTATTCTGCATGTATTGTTATATAAAATAGGCGAGAGAGCCTGAAAAAAAGTGTTGTAGCTCAATAATACAGCCATAAAATGCCCTGAATAATTCCTCTGCATGTACTGTTATATAAAATAAGTCAGAGAGCCAGAAAAAGAGTGTAGTAACCCATTAATAAAGGTAAAATAAGTCCAGAATAATATCTCTGCATGTACTGTCATATAAAATAAGTGAACGAGCCTGAAAAAGAGTCTTGTAACCTATTAATAAAGGTATAATATGTCTTGAATATGTCTTCCGTATGCACTGTAATATCAAATAAAGGAGAGAGCCTGTAGAAAAGTGTGTAATGTAATTAATAAAGGTGTAATACTCGGAGTGTGTCTGTGTCACTTACTTTGAAATGTTGTTGTACCCTTGCATTATATAAATAGTACTGTTGTATTAAGTGCTGTCAACCCACAGTTGGGCAGTCCCATATAAAGTGGAGGAAGGAAGTGCCAGTAGCTGTGAAGCATATGTACAGTCCTCAACAGTTGGTTAATGGCTGGCATGCATAGGTAAATCTGTCACACGAGTAGCTTGTTAATGTGTTCCCCAGAAATGTGAGTGTGCTACATGAAATGTAGGGTTCTGTAGAAATTTAACTGAAAATGTCATGTGAGCACAACCAGATATGTAGATATATAAATATAAATAAAATATATAACTATGTAGCAGTAACATCTGCATCTTGGACAGTTACTATGTCAGATATAGGTCAGGTATATAATGAACTAGCCAAACTCATTACACAACCTAATGCATGTTGCCTAGTGTAATAATACATGTAGGGGATATACACCTGCAGTCAATAGGAACGAAGTGTAGACTAAAAGTACTTATAAGATGTTAATGGAGGTTTCTTTTTACACCCTACTGTATGTGTATAAATAATCCAATTCCACACCTCAATGGGTATGTCTAATCTCAAAACATTTGTTGGGACATATGTCCTATTGTTCTATAAATATCTGCATTTACTTTGATGCATGTGCCCTGTTCAAACACCTCAATCCTGGTGGCCTGTTGCCACCAATCATCCTTTCATGCTGTTGTAATGTCCACTATCATTCAATATATGCATGTGTTATGCTTGCTGTTCAACTGTTGGAACCCTGGTGTGGTGGGTTAATGGGAATATTACTGCATGCTGTTACAACTAAATTGGAATGCTGTTGTCTATGTTGTAATTAAACACACCTAATCACAGAACGTATGGGAAGGCCGGTCCCAGAGGACTCACCTGTCCCTCCTCAGCTGGCGATTGCACCTGGCACCAGCAGGTCCGGTGCCCAGCCCGGGCTCCCCTCCTCCATTGGTCCTGTGCCACCTTTGGGTGGAAGTGCTGCAGGGGATGGGGCTCGCCCCCCCCCCGCAAGCGTGGGTGGAGAAGGGCCACCTGTCACCTTCTGAAAGGTCCGGGCTGTGGTGCGTAGGGAGATCCAGTGTTCAGTCACTGATCCCCTACGCCAGCTCGAGGCGAGAGTGGCGTGACTCACGGGTGAGCCTGCCCCTCCTACGCAGCCCCCAGCATAGCCACCCTCGGGGCTGTGAAGGTGCATTGGTGACTGCCCATGGGTGGGGATCTCAGTTCCACTGTTACCATCTGTGGGCTCATGGGCTTGCGATTTCCAAACATCTGTCCCCGTCAATTGTGTTCACCCACCCCATGTGTCATACTCCGCCCCTGTATGCATCTTGTTTGTCTTGTCTGTTTGCCTCCCCAACCTACCTCCCCAAATATACCTACTTCCTCTACCTCACATTCCACTCTCACCTGAAAAAAAAAAAGGGCAATCTGTTCCCACAAAAAACTTATGCCCCATTCATAGCTGCCCATTTTGCACACATGTCTGCTGGACATGTAAACTGATAATTATAATTGGCAGTACAACATACTTTGTTGTCCTCACCCCTCTCTCAGGGGTGGAAGGTTTCAAATTTCACTCCAAATTTATTGCATATGGACAGCTGTCGCTGGTAAAGAAATGGGCAGCTATGGACCTTCCCTACACCCGTCCTGCGCATCCCGAGCTTGTTTCCCTACTGTCTTTCCCCTCTTTGTGCCCCCTTTTTCACCACTTTCCTATCTCCCCATTTTCTTTTCTTTCAAAGAAATTAGCACAGGGGTTAACGAGAGTAAGCACTTTTAAGCAGTAGTTAGCGGGTTTAAGCAAGTGTGCGCATGTGTGCACTTAGCTAAGTATTGCTAAGCATCGCACAAACCCGTGCAAACCCACTTACGACTGCTTAAAAGTGCCTTAGTCACTCTGTATGACAGGGTCCTTGTTCTGCTCAGCAGCAAAATAAAGCACCTCTGTCAGTCTCAAACCCCAGACTTTGGACACACTAGACTGCATGAAGTACCACTAAGCCACAGCAGATATCCAATACCTTGGTGCTGAAATAAATATATCATGCAATACAATGAGTGAATGTAAAGGAAAAATAGGAAGGCCATAACACAAAGCTTGTTCTGTTTATCTTTACCAGCAATTGTTGTGGAATTGCATTACATGACTGTGATAAGAGAAGCAGCCATTCTAGCAGCAAATAATGTTATAGAGGCACTTTACAACCCCCACACAGTATCATAGCAGGACAAACACTGGCATATCTGATTAGGGCAGAGGCCATACTTCCTAACTGTGACTACTTTTCAGGGATGTCCCTGATTGTGAAACATTTTAGCTGTGTCCCTCTGAATCCCTCTGAAAAGTACTGACATTAGTCAGAAAGGTGGATAGACCACCTGCCTTGATAAACTAACAGGTACACACCAATCCTTTAAGCCCAGTAAGATAATATTCACACAATAATACATAATGCTGTCTGTATGTCTGCATCCCCCCCAATTTTAAATATACGTGTGTGTTTAGGGTCTACCAAGGATGTAGGTAGGCATACTCAGTACTGGAATTGTCTACTTTTCCTGAGAATCATGTGCTAATATCAACAATAAAAATACACAAACCCTGCAGAATGAGTACATCAATATGCACAGTATAACAGTTCGCAAACAGTTCATGTGCCAAAAGAATACTTCTCAATAACTACTTTTGTATGGCAGTTAATTATATAAGTAGAAAAGGAACTACGTACTCACATATATCTTGTGTAAGCATTTGTAGGGGTGAGTTAAACTCTACACTGATAGCTCTGTACTGGAAGTGGCAACAGTCAGGTCTGAGTACAACATGTACATCACTGTCTACACCTCTAGCTTCAGATATAAGAAGAATACCAACCTTCTGACTTACACAACAGTCTCCACAGCAAACAAGCATGTGCCCCACTCTGGAAATCTGAAAGGGCTACACCTACATAACTTAGTAATTTATAGCATTGGGTTTCTATGACAGTGATTACTGCAATTACCACACAGCAGGCTGTATGCATTTACCAAATGCTGGGCATCAATTGGTGCAGAGGGCATCACACGCACATGTGCAGATACCTATAAAAGCAGACTGTACTTGCTATCCCCACATGCAATCATTACACTCCATGTGTTATAGCATCTGCAAACCAGAGAGTATTAAAAAAAAAATATTACTTAATAAAACAAAAATGTAATTAAGTAAAACAAATTTACTGAATTACCAACCAAAAACATTAATTAAGTAAAAAAAAAAAAAGCTTAATTAATAACCAAAAAATTAAGTAAAAGCAAACTTTACTTACTCAATACCAAAAAAAAAATAATTTGTCAAAACATACACAGACAGACCTGAAAGTGACAAACAGGTATGTAACAGATATGTGGTTACTGGCAAGTAGTAGATGTTTATGAAGAGTACAGTACATACGTTGAAACATGCATATGTGGCAGCAGTAGGTATGTATGCACAGATGCCCTGCATAACTACTGCCATGGACAAATTAGTGTGTAGCTGTGTGCAGTGGGGCATAACTGTGACATATGTAGCTCAGCATTAAATGTCAAACATCTGATCATGTTATCTATGTTCTGTACAGTACTGTGTATAATGGCTGTTTGGGGGAGTAGTGCAAACAGCTATATAAACCTGGATGTGACAGAGTAACACAAGCATGATAGTCATATAATGTGTAGCTTAACATTGGCAACTGCTGTACCAGGCTACTATAGTAATGTAGCATTAGCAGCTATAAATACTCCCTGTAATATTACTGTTATGCACACATGTGACAACTGTTCATGTTGTAGCAAGACCAAACAGGTCATCCGTGAGGTCTACGGACTTACAACAGTGTGGACCTTGTGTGTGTATGGCACACACATATGGAGAGATATTGATGTGTCAGATATATTAGCATCTTAACATGTGCATAGAGCAAGGGACATACCGCAAGTGTTTGTGAAGGGTGGACATATATATGTTGGTGAAGGTTGTTATGTGCATATTTTTATGTAGGTTGTAGTGTGCGGCAAACAAGACAGCATACAGTGCTGGTATATGACATGTGGTGTTTAAACTCTGTGGGTATGATATATTAGGTTTTTAGTCTTCCAGACAGGGAGTCCTGCTAAAGATACATGGACTGAGAATACCTTCAATGCATTCTGCACAAGACTGTGCAATATTAGTACTGTATCCCTCTCAGCCTTTGCATAATTGATATTCCCACCATGAATGGTGGACTGTATATGTGCCTATATGTAAATCTATATGTACACTAATGGATGTTTATATGTACGCTCAAGCTCAATGTTGTAAATGTATTGCCATCCCTTTTGTTAAAAACCCTGTACCCATGAACTACCACATAGGTGGTAGTCTACTCGACACCAAAAGTGTGATAAGAGACCACGGGACACAGGTGGACAGTAGTTTCCCTTTTGATAATCACAGTGCCACACTAGTCATGTAAACTGTGTACGGTCCACATGTCATCGGAAAAGGTGTGTCATCCATGGAAAAAGAGGTCAGTGTTCCACTCTACTCATCAGTCATAAAACCCATCATAGAGTACAGTGGCCTTTTTGGTATGTACCTCAAAAAACATCTACAGCAACTGTAGACACCAGGCACATACCTCACAAAGAGTGTTACCAGACTCAAACAGATGCCCTATGCAGACTGTCTTACAAAACCACAGCTACATTGTGTCGCATACCGCCTACCAAGAGGCAACCTCTGCCTAACATACAAAGCTACGCCAAACCCACAGGTGTTGGACATGCTCCATGTAAACAGATCAAAATCCCTACAAGCTGCACACTGTACTGATCTAAACCATGTAACGTCAAAAAGCAGAACATGCTGGGGCGGTACATTCTCATCTCAGACACATACCATATTCTGGAACTAACTACCTATCAATAGCAAAGAAAGGTCCTCATTAGCAGTCGTCATGAATAATCATGATGAATGGATGTGAGATAGGAAATACAACCCAGGAATCACCTCTGTGGCTCTGCATGACAGGGACACATGAACTTAAACTACATGGGTGTTGAAGGGCAGGGTACCGTATGGCTAGTCTTCTGTAGGCCCTACGGCTAATAGCCTATTAGCTACCTAGGACCCGATACACACATGCATGTACTTGTTGCATTAATTGCTATGTGAGGTTGACTGAGTGTGATGGTGAATGTGTAGGTGAATGTGTCAACATTGTGTATATGTTTGATAGCCTAGTAGGAAACTGTTTATATCATGGTATGTAGTGTTCTAGCTCTGATCCCCACAAAAGATATGTATGCTATTGCTAGGCAGGAAAAGCAGTATGGCATACATAGGTTCATAGGTTCATAGGTTCATACTAGGCTATCTGCCCGAGGGCATTTACAAGCCTAGCCCATCGTTTTGTGGCTTACGCCACCCCTTTAGTATGGGGAACTATACCCATTATTTTGCTGTGCCTCTGTCGAGCAGTGACACTGAGGTAATCCCTGGGGTATATCTGCGATCTCCCATCCATTGGTCAAGATTTCTCTTGAACAAGGCCAGCGAGGTGCTCTGCCTCACATGTACCGGGATTTTGTTCCACAGCATAGGGAGTCTTTGGGTGATGAATCTATCCCTCCAGCACGTCCTATTAATAGCTGTGTCAAAGTTTAAGTCTCCCGCCCTTGTGGCTCTGATGGATCTAGATTTTTTGAGGTGAAGCATATTCATCAAATCTGGGTTTGACATGGCCTTGTATGTTAGGCAAAGGTCACCTCTGAGCAGCGGTGGCGACTGAATAGAGCTGGAGTTCTTTCAGTCGGGCAGCATAGGACAGATTTTGAGACCCTTTATCCTTTTGGTGAGGAACTTTTGTGGCCTCCAGCTGCTGCAAGTGTCGGGTCAGATACATTCGAATGGGGCATTGTACTCAATCATTGGTCTGATGAGTGATGAGTAAAGGAGACTATGACCTCCCTTGATCTAGATGAGAATCCCTTCATGATAAGGTGGGCAATGTAGAAGGTCTTCCTAACTACTTTAGCTACATGGGTGTCGATTGACAGACTACTATCAACCTGGGTCCCCAGGTCCCTGATAACTTCTTCTGTGCTCAGTGGATTGCCACCTATTTGGTAGCTAGGGGTAACCTTGTTTTTCCGAAGGGTATGACTATGCATTTTTGGCATTTAACTTTAGGCCGTGGCTCTGGCACCAGTTATCCGTTTCTGTGAGACCCTTCTGAAGGATATCTGTGTCAGATGTGTTTTCTACTATGGCCCAGTTTGCAGTCATCTGCAAACTTTGTCAGCCATAACCCTCCTATGTTTGTTTGTACTTCGGAAAAGTAGATGCCAAACAAGAGTGGGCCCAGGACTGAGCCCTGTGGGACACCACTTGTGACAGGCTTTGAGTCTGACATGGCGCCAGCAGCTCTGACCCTGTGGGTTCTGTCACTCAGCCAGTTTGCAACCCATCTTGTGATGTATGGGTTGACATTTAAGCTGATGAGTTTTTCAATGATACCCGAATGGGGTATTGTATCGAAGGCCTTAGCCAGATCGAGGTAGGCTGTATGGACTGCCTTTCCCTCATCAATGGCTTTGGTGACTGTTTCGAAAAAGTCAACCAAGTTTAAAAGGCATGATCTGCCTTTGACAAAGCCAAACTGGGTTGGATCCAAAGTCTGCAAATTCCCTATGTCTTTATTTATGAGGTCCATTATGATCCTCTCCATGGCTTTGCAGATAAGGCTTGTCAAGCTAATGGGCGGTAATTTCCAGGGTCGGTGGAGGCACCGCTTTGTGAAGTGGTACCACAGTTGCAGTGCGCCACTCCTGGGCAGTATCCAGAGGTAAGACTTTGATTAAACAGCTGTCCTAGCTGTGGGTTTAATTCCTCATTGAGTTCATGGAGCACACAGCCGGGGACACCATCAGGTCCCATGGATGCTGTGTTTTTGCTTTGGAGAGAGCAGTTCTCACTTGGGTGCTGGAGATGTTTGGGGGCTGCAATCGTTTGGTATAGATATCTCCTTTGGGGAGGGGGAGAAGTTTGCACTGAACCTGTCAGCCAGTATGTTGGCAATGTCTGTAGGATCAGTAATCTTCACATCATTTTGAACTAGCTCTGAGCATATCTGGGAGTTTCCTCCCAGGTTTCTAACATAGCTAAAGAAGGCCTTATGATTGTCTTTTGAGTCTTTAGCTATTTTTCTCTCGAAATTTGCTTTGGATGATTTTATGAGAGCTCTTAGTTTTTTACTTATAGTGATCAAGGGTGTCTTACCTTTTAAGGATTTTGCTCTATCTTGTAGTAGCTTCCTCCTTTTGTTGTAGAGTTTGTTTATGGCTGGGGTCCACCAGACTGGACGCTTGCCTTTGGTACAAAGAGTCTTTGTTTTGCTTGGGATTGCCTTATCCATGCAGTCCTGCAGGTGCTGGTAGAAGGCATTTGTAAGTGATTCAGCGGCTTGAGTACTGTTTTCCGCCAGCTCGGGGGCCTTAAAGGAGACCACACTAGTCTTTAGAAGTGTGAAGTCGGCTTTTGAGAAGTTCTTTACTGTGGTCTTTTTTATTTCAGGTGGGGGTGGGATGAGGACCTAGTCCCATGGTGTTGACTGGAGTGTGCCATTGTAGGCTAAAGCAGTACATGTATGCTTATTGATTGTTAACACTGGTGAATACAAATCCCGTATGAACTGTAGTACTACCTGAAGCTGTAGGCCTACACATCACAGTATGGTGTATATCCACATTGCTTGGAAACACTGTTTTGTTTGTTACCTGTAGTCCTCACACATTACATACCTCAGGCATAAGGTTTTGTAAGTGTTGACACACAGTACTGTATGGTACACAGGTGAAGCTCATCTGGGTTGCCATACCTTTGTGTCTTGTAGGTATGTCTGATGTGCGTGTGGGTATGCCTGTAACATGGCCTCGGTCGTATGTGTGTTACAGGATATAGGTGCATATCTAGCAACATGTATAGTGTAGTACAGCAGTATGCCACCTATATTGATGAATGTGCACATATGTTACTTAGGGGTTTGCTATCAACAAGTAGTGTGGTGTACTGGTAGTACTGTAACTGTACTTTACAATCATTTCAATGGATGACATATTTCTGTATGCATTAGCTTCATATATACCTCCTGTGGCTAGGTGGTGCATTGTGTCACATACAGTGTGCCATGTACTGTTGTATAGTCTTACATACTGGTTTCACTTTGTTGCTGTGCAAAACATGGTTTAATATATAGAACGTGCCAGGCACTGTCAGGCAGTTGTGGGCTGAGCACTGATATGTGGTATTAAAAGTGTGTATCTACTGACAGCCAATAGGTTGCTATATATGGCATTTCATTGACATCTGTACTTTAGAATGTTAAGTGTGCCACATGACTTGCTCACAATTATTGTTTTATTGTCTTCCAGGGACATGTCTCACCATCGCAACCCTGCGTATTCCCCTGAAGAGGAGGAAATCATTATATCCACCCTAGTACAACATCACACCCTGCTGTTCTCCAGAACCAGCCAGGACCAGCATGAGCGCACTGCACTGTGGCAAGATGTTGTCCGTCGGGTTAATGATGAAGGCATGCATAACTGGACTTATGAGCAGGTACACCATCACTGCAGTGATTTAATTAGACATGTCCGGCAGCATGCCTCCAATGTCCGCAGACAACAGCTTGCCACAGGTGGTGGTGCAGCATTACATCTGCCCCTCACCAGAGTGGAAGAGCTGCTCCTCAGTGTGGTGGCTCCTGGCCAACCACTACAACAGACATGTGTCATCATGGAGGCTGGAGTCACCCAGCAAGTTGACTCAGAGCGTGCAGGTAACATGGCATATCTGTAGACTACTGTTAGCTCGATTGTTAGAACATGCATATGTCAGATGTGTACTGTGTATTTAGAAGATGTGGAGCCTGGTGCTGTGCAATACTGATAATTTGGAACATGATCTGTATGCCTGTCACTGTCAACCATTGTACTACTGTAAAATTGCAAACTCACAGCAGCAATGCCATAGTTGTTGACACTGACAAACTGTCTCATATCCTTGTAGGTCCCTCTGGTGTGACAGCAAGACAGAAGACCCATGTTGGTGAGTGTTCTACATTTAATATAGCAAATAACATCTGCATGTCATAGGTGAGTTGTAGGCCATATGCACATGTAAAAACCTACACATAATGCATGCTCTGCATGTTTTCTGTGGGACTGTGCACATCTCAGTAACATGAGTAGCTGCCTCAAACACATGCAATACACAGAGCATCCCAAACAATTGTGGTACACTGTAGTGGACACTGTATAGGCAGAGTCAATACATATGCACACAACATACACCACTTTGTCATATGCAGTACGTGTTAATATGATACACATGGCGTATTGAGACACCTGCTGTAAAGTCAGACTCCAGTATCCCAAATGTCATCCACACAGCACACATACTATACCTGAGGGGTAGAGGCCTATCATGGGGTGGTGCGACACTCTTCAACACACAACACATTCATGTTAGGCAATGCTCCCTAATGAACACATTACATACCCATGTAACAACTGCCTGTGAAATGGTTAATGTAGTCACAGTGCTGCAGTTCAGGTACAGCAAGATAGTTGCCAGTGCGGCACACATTAGTGTCCTTTAGTGACCACATGATGCTGCCTGATGATGGCTCATGGTACTACACTACATCCACTTACAGTAACTACAGTGCTACACATAGCATTTATTGCTATACACCTGACAGTTGTGTGCATCCAGCCATGGTATGTATACCTGTGAGTGATGGTGCACAGGACATTGAAAAGCATTTAATACTCGCACAGCAATGTTGTGTCCATGTACACATTGTGTTCCAGGATGAAGCCAATCATTGAACAACACACATGCATCAAAGACATGTATACTGTTATTAACAAGGACACTCTACACTCGCACTGCATGCTGTTGAGCAACACACATCCTGCATGCTGACACGTGTGATAGGACTCTTTGGCTTGTGATACTGTACTCCACTATCGACCACTAATGAGTATATTCTGGATTGCTGTTGGTGTGTGTGTGTGTGTGTGTGTGTGTGTGTGTGTGTGTGTGTGTGTGTGTGTGTGTGTGTGTGTGTGTGTGTGTGTGTGTGTGTGTGTGTGTGTGTCTACTTTAGTGAGTAGTGTATTTGTGTTCATGTGTGCATGTGTGCATGTGTTCATGTGTTCACGTGTGCATGTGTGCATGTGTTCATGTGTGCATGTGTTCATGTGTGCATGTGTGCGTGTGTTCATCTGTTCATGTGTTCATGTGTGCATGTGTTCATGTGTTCATGAGTGCATGTGTGCATGTGTTCACGTGCGCATGTGTGCATGTGTTCATGTGTGCATGTGTGCATGTGTTCATGTGTGCATGTGTGCATGTGTTTATGTGTTCATGTGTGCATCTGTGCATGTGTACATGTGTGCTAACATCATGTACAGATTGTAAAGTGTGTTTCCTGTCTTCCTCTCACAGGTGCTGAGGTTGTGTTGGTTGAGTGCAGCAGGGAACCTAAAGTCACTGCCACAAATAGTGGAAATGATGATACATGTGTTGTAGCACAGGCAGGTTTGACAGGGACTGTCGTTGGGCCGCCAATAGACAGTACACAGCTTTCCACCCCATCTATGCGCACATTCATACTGCCAATACATCCCTCACACCAATGGCCTTAGCTGAGGGACATCATATAGTAGGCATTGACCAGGATAGTGTGGTATCTATGGCACATGCATCCCCTCACAGCAGCCATACCCAGATTCCTGGAATGGTGCCACATAGGCAGATGTCCAGGGGTTCTCATGGGAGCACTGCTGGTCATAATGCCCCTGGCAGACATGCCCCCACAGGTCTTACTACCTCAGTTATGTTCCAGGCTGTAATGCGGGCACAGGCATGTATGGAACGGTACACCAGACAGGGACTAAGGGCGCAGAGGGCCCATAACACCACTATCAATGACAGTATCAGTGACCTTGCTGGTGCCGTCCGTAATTACACCGAGGTCATTGATAGACGATGGGGGGGAGACATTAGATGTCCTCTGCAATGTCATGTCCAAGTGCCAGGACAATACAGAATGGCTGAGACGTCGATGTGGATGTATGCCAGCAACATCATCGGCTGGCAGTCATCGCAGACAACACACAAGTCACAGCCGCTCCCGTAGTGGCAGTACCAGCCCCAGCAATGTCGGGGCTGGGCTGTCAATAGACCATCATAGAAGACCACGTGCACATGGCTCTGGCCAGTCCCAGCAGGGACATGGGTCCAGTCAACATCCCTCTGCCTCTGATGATAGTACCCAGTCTGGGTTAGTACCCGATATTGTCCGTGGCACCCCTGCCAGGCACAGGTACTGTGTCCATGGCCAAAGACAGTGATCTGTACAACCTGGCAGGTACAGTCTGTGGCTGTCCCACAACCTCCCGTATATGGCAGCCACATAGTGGAACTGTGTACATGCAGACACACACTCATAAACCAAACACCTAGGGCTAACACAATACACACACACATTACATCAACATTGACCCATGCTGTACTGTTGTCACACACACACACACACACACACACACACACACACACACACACACACACACACACACACACACACACACACACACACACACACACACACACACACACATGTCGACTGGATGGGTCAATGTCAGGCTCTGGCAAACCAACACACCCTGTGCATATGATGAAACTGTGCCACCTCCTGTCATCTGTAACATTGATGCAGGAACAGGCTAACATGGTGCTGATGCACAGGGTGTCTTTATAGCAATGTAGCATTGTTAGCATGTTGTCAACAGTAAAGTATAATGATATCCCTGTAGGTATATCTGAGCAGGCATGATGCATTAAAGCTATGATTATCAATGTAGTATTGTTTACACCAGTGTTAATTCCAAAAATGTATTGTCCACCCATGTGCCACTTGGCTGATGTGTGTAGTTCTGGCAGCATGTGTTGGTGAGTGGACAGTACATGTGTGATGTGTGCAGTACAGATTTGCAGGTGTACATTTGTGAACATGGTGGAGCTGCACTGTCTGCATGTACGTGCATAGTGGACACATGGGAAGGGTGACATGCCCTGTATTACACAGTGTTAACACTTGATAGTTTCTGTTGGTGGCCAGTATGCATTTTACTACACATATGTTTTAACTTGGGTACACATGTGTGTATGACATGGTTTGACACTATGCTGTGGGTGATACTGTTACTATCTGTCATTGGTTTGTATTCTGGTAGTATACACAACCTCAACAGCCTGACTATAACCAATTGTTAGATGATGTCTTGACAACTGACACACAGATGTAGGAAACTCAGTAGCATTTGGATCCTTCCGGTACTATACTATACCACTAACCAGTGGTATTGACCGCCACCCATTCCTGGGACCACTCCTGTTTGGCATGTAGCCCTCTTAAGTACAAGCAAACACACTAGGGATATCTAAATGCATACAGTGGCCTACAATGCATTCTCCGGATGAGACACTTATCCTCCACAAGGGTATCATACAGACAGATACCTGTTGTCCAACCCATGCTGTAAAGCTATAAGCCAACTATAGCATAGTCATCCACATTTACTAAACATAGTATCCCGACAGTACCACATAGGTAGTAGCCCCCAACATGTAAAACAGGTACCGATGTGTACATACAGCCAAGTGTTATGTCATCTGTCCTTTGGTATTCACATTTCCAAAGGTATTCTGAAGTCCCTCTGTGTATCACATAAGCAATAAGGGGTCTGTATGCATATCTACAAAGTTGTTGTACACCTATAATGAATGTCCATTA
Organism: Protopterus annectens; assembly: GCF_019279795.1. NCBI lineage: Eukaryota > Metazoa > Chordata > Ceratodontiformes > Protopteridae > Protopterus > Protopterus annectens. Next base: position 1,911,430,298 of record NC_056725.1, read on the forward strand.
TTGACAGACTTTGTTGTGTTTGAACATGTCTGAAATATACCCCAGGCATGAACCCTCACTCACACTGTTCTATAGAAACTGTCATGGGTGTGTGTGACACAGATGACATAGGCCACAAATCACTACAGTAGCTGGCCTTGTCACAAACATACATATGTGACCTAAGGTCTGAGAAGCAGCAGCACAATCTGTCAAAGGTAACAGATGTGGAAAGCAGGCTTCACACCTATGAACTAATTGAGGTCACATGTACATATATGTATTTGCCACACAGATACCTGAAGTGTGCAATGCACATACTGTTGTTTTACTGATATGTCATACAGTAGTAAAAGGTAGTAAAAGCAAAACTCACAACACCTTGACCAACAGTATCACACACACACACTCAGCAATTGCAGGATTCAAACACCTACCTAATTGTGTTATGATAGTAGTACAGTATGCATTAACATAACACACCATATACTTTACTGGGAGTTTTCATTTCCACAGCTATATTTGTGGGATGCTGACATCATCAGACTTGCCAAAGAGGTATATACCTCTTTTAAGGTGTTTTCCTAGTCTCCAAAAAGGACACTCCTCTCAAAGGAAATTACACACAAACATACACCCCCCCGTCCCACACACATAGTAATTGCAAGATTCAAACTCCTACCTAACTATGTTATGATACTAAAGAAATACACATTAACATGATGTGCTACATGCTTTACTGGGCGTTTTCATTTCCACTGCTATATTTGTGGGATGCTGACATCATCAGACTTGCCAAAGAGTTATATACCTCTTTTAAGGTGTTTTCCTATCTCCAAAAAGGGCACTCCTCTCAAAGGAAATCACACACAAACATACACCCTCCCCCATACACATACTCAGCAATTACAGGATTCAAAACCCTACCTACCTATGTTATGATACTAGAGAGATACACATTAACACGACACGCTATATGCTTTCCTGGGAGTTTTTATTTCCACTGCTATATTTGTGGGATGCTGACATCATCAGAGTTGCCAAAGAGGTATATACCTCTTTTAAGGTGTTTTCCTAGTCTCCAAAAAGGGCACTCCTCTCCAAGGAAACCACACGCAAACATACACCCCCCAACACACTCAGCAATTGCAGGATTCAAACCCCTACCTAACTATGTTATGATAGGAGAGAGATGCGCATTAACATGACATGCTATATGCTTTACTGGGAGTTTTCATTTCCACTGCTATATTTGTGGGATGCTGACATCATCAGACTTGCCAAAGAGGTATATACCTCTTTTAAGGTGTTTTCCTAGTCTCCAAAAAGGCAATCCTCTCAAAGGAAATCACACGCAAACATACACCCCTTCACACACACGCACACTCAACAATTGCAGGATTCAAACTCCTACCTAACTAGGTTATGAGACCAGGGAGATACACATTAACACAACGCGCTATATGCTTTATTGAGCGTTTTCATTTCCAATGCTATATTTGTGGGATGCTGACATCATCAGACATGCCAAAGAAGTATATATCTCTTTTAAGGTGTTTTCCTAGTCTCCAAAATGGGCACTCCTCTCAAAGGAAATCACACAGAAACATACACCCCCCCTACACACACTCAGCAATTGCAGGATTCAAACCCCTACCTAACTATGTTATGATACTACAGAGACACGCATTAACATGACATGCTATATGCGTTATTGGGTTTGTTCATTTCTCCTGCTATATTTGTAGGATGCTGACATCATCAGACTAGACATGGTAATGTGTGTGCACTTTGTTTTATGCAATCCCAGGACTGAGCCATGGGGGACAGCAGGTGTTACCGGCTTGAACAGGACTCCACAATTCTTAGCTTGTGTGATCTATCTGTGGCCCAGTTGCCAATCCATCATATAACAATACATATGTATGCACAGGTTGTTGATTTTGTGGATAAGACATGTGTCTGGGATGTTTGAGAAGGGCTATTCAAAGTCTCTGTGGGACATGTGTAGCTCAATTCAGTGATGTATGTCCTGGGTGGGTGCCTTGCAAACAGTCTAGCAGGTTTGGGAACCATGATCTGCCCATGACCAAACCAAAGTTGGTAGGGTTGTGTGTTTTTAGGCTTCCAATAGCTCTGTTTATGACTTCAATCATGATGGACTCCATGGCCTTGCAGATCAGACTTCATAGGCTTATAAGACTATAGTTCCCATGGCCTGTTGTGCACCAACACTTGTGGAGTGTGCCATATGTTGATATAACTCATTCAACAGTTTCATATCCTATAGAGAGGGTGAGGCTCAACAGACTGTTCAGGTGCAGGGTCTGTTTGTTCTGCAGTTCACTTATGACACATATGGGGAAACAATGTAATCCAATTGATGCCATATTTTCAGCTTTGGAAGGAGCTGTTTACCCATTCTACATGTGATATCTCCTGGTATGATGATAGGGCCTCTTGTCAGTGGGAGGTGGGTATGTATGTGTGGGCCTGTCTGACAGGATGTTGGTATTGTCAGTCATTTACAGATGGCCCTGACTCAGGACATATATGAGTGTACATTGTATTTATGACATAGCTGAAGGAAGTGTCATGGTTCTGTCTGGACTCCTTCACAGATAATCTTTCCATAACCTGGATTGGATAATGTTTGGAGTGCACATTTTTTATTGATGATACTGATTGCAGGTTTTTTATCTTCTTTGCTTTCCCACTTTCTATGAACAACCTAAGTATCTGTAGTACATATTTGATTATGACAGAGTTCCAATATATTATATATGTGTCTGTTGTCATATAACTGTGTGCACAAGGCAGGATTGGTGAATAGTGAGAGGTTCCTGGGTTAACACATGCAACTGCCAGATATGTGTGGCCCACTGCTGTACTCAGACATGACCTAAGTGTGTGAGCATGCCCAGTTTGACCTTTCAGTATTTTTTTGCCTGACATTTGCCTCATTTATTCAAGTGTGTGAGCATGCCCAGTGTGACCTTTCAGTATGTTGCTGTCTGAAGTCCACTACATTTGTTGACGTGTGTGAACACGCCCAATGTTAACATTTATACTATATGTGTGTTGAAAATCAAGTTGTATTTTTATTGCAGGGCTCACCTTTGTGTCATAACTCGACAGGGATTATGCTGTGCCTGCAGGGTTTCCATGAGACACTTTGCATAGACTTATCAACATTTCTTCATACAGGCTGACCAGTGAAATGCTGTCATGGTTTAGTGGTTCAGTGCTGTGACTATAGTGCACAGTATCCTGGGTTCGAGGACTGTCACTGCTTTATATTTTCATACTGGGCAGACCAGACTGCTTAAGGACCAGTAAAGCAAATATGAGCATGTTTACCTGCTTTTGCTCAACTATACCCAACTTTGACCGAACTTGCCCAACATTGCTCAATGTTAACCAACATTGCTGAATGTTGCCCAATATTGCTCAACATTGCCCAAAGTTGTGCTAGTTAGTGTGTGCAATTTTGTTTACATATACTAAATAGTGGTAAAAGCTGTTTAGCTGCTTTATATTGCTTAAAACATGGCAATCATGCCCCAGGTGGTGCTGCAGGGCTGACTATGTCAGATGCACATAGTACACTCCCTATACATGTTTGAAAACAGGTAGTGTCAAGTTAGGCATCCCTTTTACTATATGTGCAAGTCAGAGAGAGGTATCATTTCCAGGGTTCCTACTGAGCCAGTGTATGTGCTATGTGTTGCCTCTTTGCCAAGGCCAAAGCATACTGGGCACGCCTCCTTTTGCCTACTGGGGCAGGCTCAGATTGTTCCTCCTCCTAGTCACGCTCTGCCTGTGATGGCCTTGGCAATGGTGGGGGGCTGTTTGGCCCGGCCCTATGCTGCTCCTGCTGCAGCTGTTTTCGCAGGATCATATTATGTAGCATATCACATACCATGACAATTTGGGTACGTGTAGTTGGTGAGTACTGCAAGGCTCCACCAGATGTGTCCAGGCACCGGAACCGTGACTTGAGCAACCCAAACACACACTCGATTACATTTTGTGTTTGTGCGTGTGTCTCATTATGACATTCCTGTTCAGGTGTGTGTGCATTTCTGATGGGTGTCATCAGCCACGGCTCCAGTGCATATCCAGCATCCCCCACTAGGTGACCATGAGGGATGTCCCCAATGGCAAATGTCTGGTACAGCTGTGTCAGATGCCAGATATGGGAATCATGGTAGCTTCCAGGGCAGCCAGCACACACATTCAGTATTATGCCCTGGGCATCACACACGACCTGGCAGTTGATGGAGGGGAAGCCCTTGCAGTTAAAGTAGGCCCTAATCCGCTCACTGGCTGGTGCTTTGATGCATATGTGCATGCAGTCTATTGCACCCACTACCTCAGGGTATTCCGCTATTTGCTGGAAAAGATGCATATTGCTGGCCAATACCTCACGGGAATTGGGGAAATATACATGATCACCGACATGTGCTGACATGGCATTCAGGAACTGGTGCAGTACCCTGGATGCTGATGCCTGTGAAATCCCCATCATATCACCAGTTGGTCTCTGGAAGGTACCTGTTGCTAGTATTCTTAGGCCAACACATACCTTGGTTTCCACTGGGATGGGTTCCCCTCTGTTGGTTCTGTGTGTGAGGCATGACCTGCACAGCTCAACAATTTGCTGCATGAGGTCTCTGTCCACTCTATAACGCTCCACTATCTCCAGCTCATGTAGCCCCTGGTAGGTTACCCTGGGCCTGTACACTCTTCTCCATCTTCTCAGCAGCATTCGCATTGTCACCACCCTCAGCATGTTGCATATGTCGCCTTATAACAGCAATGGCAGCCCCTAACATTTCTTTGTCTCAGTAAAGTTTTTTAAGTTTTCACTTCTCTTAGTTTACTGCGGTGTTGCAGTGTCTCTGAGGAAAACATGGTGGAAAGTTGTTTGCAGAGTTTTAAGTGCTGGGCTGGGCTGGGCTAGTGTACTGCCTGTGTAATTGCCTGATTCTGATTGTTTTCACCTGCTAGCTCTGCTAGTTCTCCTTGGTTAACTTCCCACTATTTGTTGTGCTTCCTTTTCCCTTTTTGTTTCCACAGGGGGCAGTGCCGTGCAAACAAGCGCACACCAGCTCACACATGCGCACACATGCTTACATGGCCTAACACTTGCTGACTCTTGCTTGTACACACGCACACAGGCACAAACGTGCTTACACAGATTTCAACAACCTTACACATACTTACTCCGGCTTAAACGCGCGCACACAGGCGCACACGTGCGCACGCAGTCTTACTCGGATTTACAGGTGCGCACCCACGTGAAAACATGTTGCAGGCACTTCAACAAGAAACTTTAGTGTTATCCATGGCATACACCTTCAATTTCTTGGCTTTAGCTAGGATACCTGTTGACGCACCTCTTCCAGTGATGAGTAACTGACAGCAAACACATGCCACTCTGCTCCAATGAGCTTACATTCTTTCATACATACCCCCCTCATGATGTCACCTATCTTCTACTCTGATACTCCCCTTATCCTACTCTTACACTCCACAGACTTTGCTCATTTGCCATGCAAAATTGGGATTCACTATCCTTACCCTCATTTGCATAGGATTACCTACTAATGCTTGGTTACATCTCTTAGACTGAGCTTCCCCCCTTAGCAACCTCTACTCAGTAGCCATGTTATCTTCAGCCTGCCATTCACTTGCATGGCAGTTGAATATTTTGAATAAAATCCCTATTTGTGGCTTTTATTTTTTTTTTCATGGTTTTTAGAGCACAGCACTTTTGCACGGTGCTGCGCTACACTTAAACTTCGGAGATCAAGGTAAAAAAAATTTTTTTTTTTATTTTGCATCGGGAAAAATTGCCAATGGCCATATATTTGGCCATTGGCATGCTTCCTCAATTGGATGCATCCTTTATTTGGAGCTGTCACGGCTCCGTTTTGCTATTTGCAGAATGGTACTCAGTTGACAACGGAGTACATTTCTGTAAATAACACTACTCTTACTCGGACAGGTTAGGGTTTCCTGGATCGCAAAGTTACCTCATTTGCATAGCTTTCCGCAGCAAATGAGGTAATTTGCATAACCTAGCCCTGTCCGTGCAAGAGTCATTTTAGGAGTTCTCTTGCATGCCCCCGCCGGCTCTTCCTGGATCGCTTGGCAGACATATTGGCTGCATGGAGTCTTACTCTACTCTTAGACTCCGTGCAAGCCTTCATGAATCCGGCCCACAAACTCTTAACAGTGGGAGTCTGTCAGTGATATGCTGTTACCTATCTTTCATACAAGTTATTGTGGTTACTCCTGTTTGTTGTCTTTCATTAATACTCTGTCCTTTTATCCACTCACAGGATAGACTACATAATCATCCAGTGCTTAAACAAGTGGTATATCTATGTAAAACATACTGTATGTTTTAACACAGTTTGAATGGTTCATGCTGGCAATGATGTGATTAATAATGCTGACATTTTCCGTGCTATAGTTGAAGTGCATCCCTCTTCTACTGCACTGTCTTCCTAGGAGGACTTATCAGGTGTGTGTTATTTTTGTATTCACCACATATGTTGGCTGCGTAACCTAATTTTCAACTCTCTGTTATGTAGATTCCTTGACCCATGCACAGACAAGATCTAATGATAAGTCAGTATTATCTGTAACATTGCAGTGAGATATATGCATCTTTAATGATATCCAGCATGTGATGTAAGCACATTGTCCTGATCTATGTCATCTGCCTCTTCTTTTAGCCCATCAACTATCTGCATCTGGCATTACCCCATTCAGTGATCACAGTGTGGGATGTCATGTGTCTCAGTCTGATAGCATGACCTCAGCACACAGGACAGTGAAATGGTGATACAGTCTGGCCAAGATGGTGACAGCCATGTAGATGCAGCTGAAGCTTAAGATGAGGAGGGAAACTTGTCTAGCCATTATGACAATGAGGGGACATTTGATGGTGGACAGGATGAGGCCTGTGAACAACAGATCCACGTTGAGACTGCTGTTGATGTTGACAGTTCCCCACAACACATTCATACTGGCCATCACAGTAGGCTTAGGTATGCAGTTGGTGTGCATGGGCAGGTGTCTGAGGGTGTCTGCCTACTCCTACAGGCAAATGAACATGCCTAGCGATGTCATGGATCTGACATCATTGCATTTGCCAGTGCCATATATTGTGTTGCACACCAGCTGGGTGTACTGTAAGACAGACAGGAGTTCAGAGACAGTGAGATAATAGTGTCATTGTTGCTCAGAATTAAAGTATTTTATCTGTGGCATGGTCTGTAGACTCCCTGGCCTCTACAGTACTAGAGCATTACCATAGTACAAGGAGGGTTCTGTGTGCCCTGACAGTGCTTAGCCAATTGCCACATGAGAGAGGCAGGCTCCCTTTCAGTAGAACCAACCTTGCCAAAGGACATCACTGTCTATGCTCCAGTGTGCACACACTTCTGCTATTGTAACATTTTCTACAGGCCCAGCAGTCACAACTAGACAGTCAAATCACAATCATGCTCATTCACCTCTACATGGTGGTTTCACCCCATCAGTCTCTTCTGAGGATCATCCTGGGCCAAGTGTTTCCATACATGGTAGGGTCAGTTCAGACTGTGGTGTGAGCTGTCAGTGTGAATGCCCTAGACTGTGTTAGAGTACCAAAGACAGTTGATTCAGTCTGTTCTATCCTGTCATTCTCACCTGTGACAACGATGATTGTTATGCAGGACACTGACAATGTCATCTGTCTCTGTTCGTTGACATGTCTGACTCCATATGTGTCCAACAGTTCTGCTAACCATGGCTGACTCCTTTTATTACATTACTTTATCCATATTGTGCAGTGATGTTGGGGTCTGAATGGAGAGATGATAAGTCAGCAAGCAAGGGAGAGCAGTATTGCTGAAACTGAATTCATATTCAAGTCTTGGTGAGTACCTTCACAAGGAGGACCCTGTTTTTTACAAAATCTCACTAAGATGACACTGATATACAGACTGTATTTATATAACATATATCATGGGCAGACGTAGGTTGAAAATTAAAAAAGAGAGCTGGGTGGACAAGACCCAGGATAAAAAAGTGCCCAGTCCTGTAAACACACAGGTGCCAGGACTGGAAAAAACGACGGTGTAGAATCCTCAAAATACTGAAACATTCCTAAAATGATGCCAAGCCAAGCCCAGGGGGAGCCCCCCCCTGTCTTGTAGAAGAAAGTAGTAGTCCACAAAAATTACAAAAACTGACAGGCCAAAGAAGAGGCATAAAGACGATAAAATGGATTGTTGAGGATAAGAAAGAAATTATGTTTTGTTACTATTATGCAAAAAGCCCAGAATTTCCAGAAACAAGATATACAAAATGATTAAGAGAGAAATTAGAGAAAAGAAAAATACTTCCACAAGAAAAACTGTCAGAAATTTCAAATAAAAAAATGCATTCATTAATACAACAGATTTGTGAAAAACAGTATATAAATCAAGAAACTTTGATCTGTTTGGAAAAAGAAGCATCTGTGGAAGTGTGAAAATATAAACAACAAAACCTAGAGATTTTGAAAAGTGTAAAAAAGAAATATGGACATGAGAAAGAAAGAGAGATTTGATATGGTGCAATATTTATGCAAAGGAAAAAGCCAAGTTACTCAACATAAAAAAAAATAGCCCAAAGATATTCTAAGAGAAAGTGGATGTTGTAAATACCTTCCGTGAACATGTATATATATATATATATATATATAAATATATATATATATATATATATATATATATAATACACACACACACACACACACACACACACACACACACACACACACACACACACACATATATATATATATATGTATATATATATATATATATATATATATATATATATATATATATATATATATATATATATATATAAAATGAAATGACTAGTTTTATCTTACTATGTAAAATTAGTTTATGACACAAATCTGTTATTCAAAATTTTTATTGCGACTATTTAAACCATATAATTTAAACCTTACAAATAAAGAAAAATCCAGGAGATTCAGTTCAGCTAGAAGTATAATGTCATCCTTATTTTGGAAAAAAAATTTACATGGAAATTTGTATTTGCAACTTTTCTTACTCTTAGTTGAAATTGAAAAAAATAAAAAAATAATGTGTGTGTATATATATATATATATATATATATATATATATATATATATATATATATATATATATATATATCATCTAAAAATAATTTCCACCATCATAGATGTAAGTTAAAGTTAAAAGGTGACTGGTAATACATTTTCTCTAATTGTGATGTGGACAAACTTTCAGTCATTAATGCTCATGCATTGTGGTCTGACAATTTCTAAGTAACTAAACCTTTAGGTGCATTTAATGCTCCAATTCATATGCATATTAGTAATGATCATGTATAACTTTTTGATGTCTCTGCAATTGTTATAAAACAATAGATAAATCCATTATGCCTCATTTTTCAAAATTGTTAAATATAGCAATTATTGTTTATGAAAATGAAATTAGCGTTATTAAGGTCAACACTAACAAAGCAACACATTTTGGACAAAATGGTGCATTTTATTAGAGAAGGACATTTATAATAGTTTGTGACATTATCATTCTCTTTACAGTGCTTTGTAAGCTAAATCACTTCAGGTAGTTTAAATATATATTTATTTTAACTTATAGAAAGGATGCACACACCTTCCTGAAGATTCATAAAGAACTCTTCCATTGGGCTGTATGGGCCACTATAAATAGGCGCATCGACACATTAACCACAGTGGGGAAAATACTTCATTATCAGCTAATCTGCATATCCATAAAGTGTAAATCAACAATTCTTGTAATAGTTAACAGTGACAATCACATTCCCCGGGATTAAAGAAGCTCGGCGCAAGGATGGTTTTAGCCTTGCGCATAGCATCCTCACTACAGATGGCGTAGCAGCACCATATGAATATGTATGAGGGTACGCCACCACACCCTCGATGTGCACAGGAAATGTGTGTGAGTGCAGAGGGCGTGTACAAGTGTTCTACGGAGGCGTAAACATGCCCCAATAGTTGCAAAACCTACTATGCCTACTAGTAGAGCCCGCCCCTAATAGTAAGTCAGTAATTCAGTGTTCGTGGATACCAAAATGTATGCTAAGCATACAAGAGTGTCCACAAACAGTGAAATAAAATCAAAGTAGTAAACACACAAGCACGTAGTGGAATGTTGAGCCCTGTCCCTAGAACTTTTATAATTAGATTCCCTGTGTCGATATTATACATTTGAATTGCTGTAATATCGAAAGTGTAAGCAAAGCGCAGTGTGTTTGCGCATCGCTGCCCTCTGTCGAGCGCAGCTTACACATCATATTCATTCAAATAGAGAAAAACATGTGGAATTAATGTAAATGTCAATAGTGTAGTGTTTAGAACATCCGCCTAATGAACAGGCATTCACAGTTCGAGCCCAACAATAGAACATATCATTTTCCATGTGGAATGAATGTCATTTTGCTGTAAAACTTACATAAGAGTATTGCATGAGATATTTAACTTAAATATAATTCAAGCAAAGTGGCACTATCATAATGAATAAGGTACTAGTAAGCAGGTGTAAGCACAAATAAGCAGCAGTAAACACATATAAGTACCAGTAAGCAAGTCTGAGTGCACTTGTGCAGGTCTAAGCAGTGCCCAGCATAGGAAATGTATATAAGTATATACAGATATATAATATATATATATATATATATATATATATATATATATATATATATATATATATATATATATATACATATATATATATATATATATATATATATATATATATATCCATATACACACACACATATATATATATATATATATATATATATATATATATATATATATATATATATATATATATATATATGAAGAAAGAATGACGTAACAATAAAGCATACAAAAGGAATGAGAAGGGAATCAACAGCAACCCCAGTATTATATAGCGCTGTCAGCGTATGTCATATCAAGCTGGGCAGGAGTGAGCAAAACACTGCTACTCACACCACAGGCAGGATAGTACCAGTGGGAGTAACACTGTTGATCTGCTAATTCTACTTTACACACAGAGGGTAGTCCCTGGTGGGACTACCCAAAAATTGATAGGCCATTTGGCCATCCAACCATTACACAAGCTAGGGCAGGTATGTTCAAGGACTAAATAGTGGGAGAGTCTGAGAATACATGGGTTGGGACAACATATGTGTAAGGCTCCTAACGCTCGGAAGAGGGCAATGTGTGGAGGTGTGTCATGGCTGCTATAACAAGTTGACAATGGATGGTATGTGTGTATGTTGAACACGGGTGGGGTGGAGGAACTATGGGTATGAAATTATGGAGCCAGGCGTGCCAGGGTTGGATGGGCAGGTGTTGGCTGGTGCCCATTAAGCGACAGCATGCTGTTCGACTGTACGGAATCCATGGCCTGTCCAGAGTTTGATTCATATCATTGGTGAGTTCCTCTTACAATCTGCACCTGTCTGGCTAATTCATGAGAACTGACACTCTTCAATACAAACAAGTAATTGGGTTTTGGAACCCACATCCTTCAGCCGAGTCATGCTACTGCATACCTAATATTCTATCATCTTTCTAAGGTTCTCAGTGACAATGATATGAATCAAACTCTGGACAGGCCGTGGATTCCGTACAGTCGAACAGCATGCAATGTAGAGGCTAACTGAGTGTAAGAAACTGTAACCGGTGGTTAGCATTGCTTAGCTCCATGCAAACCCACACACACCCGCTCACAACTGCTTTAATGTGCCTTAATCACTCCGTATCCAATGGCCGTGTTCTGCCCAGCAACAAAATAAATGGCTACTGCAAGGCTTGAAACCAGGACCCTACACACACAGGTATTGTGATTTACCACTACGCCATGGCAGATATGCAGACATTGGATCTTATTACAAACATATCATCCAGCACAGTCATTCAACAGTATAGGAAATGTATTCCATCATGTAGCTGTATGTGTGAGTGTTTATGTCCAGATATAGATACATACATATATATAGATATATCAGGAACATCCCAGGTAACAACAAAGCATTACAAAGGAATGAAAAGGGAAATACCAGCAACACCTGTAATATGTAGTGGTGTCATCCTATGTAATATCAAGACTCCCTCAGACAGACATATGTCATTAATACATGCAAACATTTGTACATTGGCCAAATACATCACTCTGTGCATGTTATTTACATTAACACAACAGTTCCTGTCCAATCAATATGTGAGAACAGCACTCTTGCAAGGTGCTGTGTGCGACATCATCATCATGATAAAGGTAAATGGGGTAACCATAGAGGGACCAGTAGTGTTGTGTGTGCAATGGGGTCATCCACATCACGTGTACCTGGAACCTTTAGGAGTCATGTGCATACTAGAATCGTGTACCTGAGAGACAGGGGTGAGGACAACTGGAGTATGTTGTGATGCATATTAAAAGGGTTAGATGTGTCCAGTGGACACGTGTGTGAAATGGACAGCTATGTATGGGGCAAATGTTGTCCTAGGAACCAGTTGGTCTCTTGTTTCCACAGGGTGAGAGTGGGATGTGGGGGAAGGAGAGTAGGTATGCTCTTGGAGGATAGATAGGGTAGGATGACAGGCAAGACAGCATACAGGGTTGGTATATGACACATGAGGGGGGATACACCTGGAAGGGGAGGGGTGTTCGGCAATCACAAGCCCATGAGCCCCCAGATGGAAACAGTGGGACGGAGGTCCCCAGCCATGGGCAGCCACCACTGCACCAAAACAGCTGCAAAGGTGGCAGTGCTGGGGGCTATCTAGGAGGGGTAGCCTCACCCTGTAAATGTGACACTCTGCCCTCAAGCTGATGTATCTGGCCTTAGAACCCCTTATTGAGCCCCCTATGCACCACGTCTGGGACAGTACGACAGCAGACATGCTCCTGTCTGGACCTGTTCCCAGGGGGGACAAGCCCTATCCTCAGTGGTGGTACCACCAGAAGGTGGTGCAGAGCCAACAGAGGTGGAGGTCCAAGGCTGGGCCCCAGATGTGCTGGTGTCGGTGCCACGGCCAGCTGAAGTGGGACAGGTGGTTCTGCTGGACCTCCAAACCCATTTTGCCTATGGTGTTGCAGTTTAAACATAGATATGGCTTAGTAATAGTCAACAGCATTCAGGATTACTTATAACAGCATGCATAGATATGACCATCAACCCAACACAACAGATGGTATACATTTGCAGAGGGAGCACAACACATGCACACATACTGCATGACATCTGTACAAAGTGTAGAAGATTTGTGACTGCAGCTGTGAACAGTGGCCCATTATTGGCATGTCACTGAGAACCCCAGACAGTGTCTGTCATACCACTGTTTCATGTGACATATGTCCAATCAGGGATGTGATGGCAGTAACTCATCACTATCACCATGTACTGACTTCAATCTTCACACTATGCTCCTGCAGTTCACAGATGTGTGTTCAATGTGTAATATAGGAAACAAATGGTTCCACACACTGACCAGTCCACAGATGGCCCTACAGATGGGGGTCCTTCACAAACAGAGCACTGTCTTGTCAGTTTTAAAACATGCAGAATAGCCATTACCACACACAACTTGTTAAACCGGCAGTAGTCTTAATGAAGCATAGCTACACTTACATGCTGTAGTCATGTCTGACACATCACCCTCCTGCCTTTAAGCTATTTCCCACTGTGTATGTTATTTGAGAAACATCCAGATATCATCTGTGATGCCATTTACAAAACACGGGCAAACACCAACATGATGTTCCTAGATATTGATCTGTGTTTCCATACGATTGGCTATGGGAACATCATCGCAGCTGTTCTACATGCAATCAGCTAGAGGAGGACTGCAATAGGTGCAGAGGCCATCACCTGATCATGACCATCACTTACAAAATACAAGCTGCTGCTGAGCAGGTGTACAACTCCACATCCACCAGAGAGCGTGTGAGAGGGACAGACAGAGGCAAAGTACATCAGAGAAGGGCTTGGAGATTAAAACCTATGCATCATCTGCCACACACCTACCAGTACAGGGGATCAAACCCCTGACTGACTAGTCATTACTATTACAAGTGTATGCAGTTATTCCATATGCCACAAAGTTGATCTGTTGGTGTGCTGTAAGAACATATATGTGTGCTGGTGAGTGACATCTGCAACAGACATATGGCAGACATACATTAGGTGTAGCACACATGGCTGTCCACATGAACGGATGTCATTATCAACACAACCACACTTTCTAATGGACTCACATTGACACTCTTTGCCAGGCCCACAAATACACTTCCAAACTACTTAGTTTGCCACACTGCAGTAATGCACAGGTACTACGTGTACCACAGGGAATATCCAGAGGTTCTGTGGGCTAGGGCATGTGAACGTGTTTAAAATCTGTCGGTATGCCAATGGGAGTTATACTGGGAGTGACTGTGGTTAGGAGCATCATACCCCACATGCAGACACAAGGTGCCAGCACTGACATGCATGTGTGCATTGCTTCATGGGTGTGCAGTGGTTGGCTGTGCAAGATGGCTGTAAAAGGCTGGGTGAGGGGTAATCCTTGGCATTATGCCACCCGACAATGGTGTGCAGTGTGGTACAGGGGTGTAGTGTCTGCAATGTCCCAGACAGATGGGTATTGTATGAACTGTCCTGACATCCTGGTTACCATTGTGTATGGCCATAACTTTGCAATGCATGCCATGTCTGTGTTTGATAGTCCTTGACATGGACATCACCTGGGATGTGCATGTCCCACAATAATGTACAGTGACATGTAAAGGTGTACCTGGTTTTGTTGGCACATGTTGTGTACACAGACTGTTATCCTCTGATATGCCAATACTGGCCTTGTGTGGCAGGACCTGCTTATAGGCAGCAAGTTGACCCTGCACCTGCATTGATAGCATGATACAGGTATTCCCTGGTGTCAGTGGCATCGGTCCATACAGGGCACATGTGTAAGGCATTGTATGACCTCTGTGAATCACATTTGATGGCACCACATATGTTGCAGGCATCCAGTGGGGAACATAGTGAAGGCACATTGTCCACAATTATGTGCCTATTGTACTGCTGTAGAGGGTGCAATGCCCTCTGCAGCCCACTGCAATCACATCATCCCTACTATCTGTCATCAATGTGTAGGGTACTAGCAACATAACAGGATATTCTAGGCAAGTGTGTTTGTGTATGACACATGAGTTCAGAACGTATTCTGGGTAATAGTAGGGTTGCATACTTTGTTCACCAGGCCTTTTGCCAGATGTAGGGGTATGGCTTGCCAACACAGTCCCTTGGCTGACTGACATCTGTACTCCTCGTGAGGTGGACATTGTGACATATAATACAGACACCATATAGGAAAACTACAAAATCCACTTCTCAACATGTCCAGTGGTTAGATACTTACAGCCACCTCCACACAGGCTCTGACAGTCAAACACACACACACTTGCCATGTCTTGGAATAGAACCCCTACCTAACGAGTGTACCACACTACAGCATCACGCAGTTACAGCACATGCTACAGAGATTACTGGGTTACGGAACTCCCAGAGGTGTATTACTAGGTGAGTGACAACAGCAGGATTGCCAAAGGTGGTTATGTGAATTGTAAAGAGTGTGCATACTCTAAAAAGCATTGTTCTTGTGTCAGGCAGACAGAGAAACACACACACAGTTGACCTTTCTTGGAATAGAGCTCCTACCTAACTAGTTTATCATACTACAGCAATACCCAGTTACAGCATCAACTATGGAGAATACTAAATTACAGCAGTCCTAGAGGTGTATTTCTAGGTGGGTGACATCAGCAGGATTGCCAAAGGTGGTCAAGTGAATTGTAAAGAGTGTGTATCCTCTAAAAGCACAGTTTTCTTCACAGGTAGGCAGACAGACACACACAGTTTACCTGTCTGGTATTAGAACACCTACCAAATTAGTTTAACACACTACAGCATTATGCAGTTACAGCACGCGCCATGAAGATTACTGGGTTACTGCAGTCCCAGAGGTGTATTCGTAGGTGGGTGACATCAGCAGGATTGCAAAAGAAGGGCATTCCAAGTATACTGCGAGTTGTACATGTCTGTTACCTGCATGTACCCGCAGATTACTGTCATGAAAACACATTTGCACCTGCTTACATCTGCTTAAAAATATCTTATGCAGTCATAATTGACAGTATCAAGCAAGGCTTGCAGGTCTTGAACCATGCACACTGAGGTCACTGGACGTACCACTAAACCATCTGGGTTATATACATATTGCATGGAGTCTATAATGCATATCCTACTACAGGTATTCCACAGTAATAAAAACAAATGGGACAGTCACTTTGTGTACATGTACAGTACCCTTGAAAATACTGTACTCTGTGAAACAACAAAGACAAGTCTACATCTGTACACCTGTCATAACTACACACACACACACACACACACACACACACACACACACACACACACACACATATATATATATATATATATATATATATATATATATATATATATAGCTCTATATAGATATTTATCTATATATATATACACATACACACACATCTGAACACCCTTTGTGACACAGAAGGGTTCCAAAGGAACTGTCGTGTACACAAAACAGAGGCATATCTTGTGTTATAACATTTAAATCATAAGCAGTTCACCAGAGAAGGGATGGTTGTTGTGTATGTGGAGTTTGGGGTGGGGAATGATGGCTAATGTAATCTACCCCTGGGATTGTGGAGTTAGGGTGGGGGAATGATGGGTATGGACCTACACCCTTAGTGACCACTTTTGTGCTTGACTGTGTATTCTTTACCATTCCTAACTATGTAATACTTTGCAGACACCGGTCACCACAGATGGCTACCATGGTGTGCTAAAAGACATTACACATGTGTATACCTGGCTACAGGGTAGTCACACACACAAACATGCACACACTTGCCAGTATTGTGCATACACATCTTGCCTATGTAAAGGTAACTAGTACAGTGGAATGCAGCTGGGGTATGTGCCATGGAACACATACAATTAGACTTACTCTGATTCCACTTCTGAGCTAGGTGACATCACAGGACTGATTACATGCAGTGGAGAGGGGGGAAGAGAGAGGTTTAGCAGTTGACAAGGAGAAAGGCCAGTGCAAAAGGAGGTATCTCTTTGGAATGCAGCAAAATCCACTGTCATGACAGGATGCAGACACAAATACACACACACAACCACACTCAGCCATTTGCTGACACACACACACACACACACACACACACACACACACACACACACACACACACACACACACACACACACACACACTTGCCAGTGGTGGGATCAGAACTCCTGCCTATCTACAGATCACTATTCCAGTACTACGCAGTTATGAGATGCACCACAGAGATTACACATTCCAAGCCAGTCAGACTGCCCTTCTAAGATTGAGGACAACAACAGGGAGACTGACAGTCATGAAGTACATAGCTGTACATCTGTGTGTTTAAAGTAGGTGTCCATTACAACCTGTATTCACAAACAAGACACATCATCTTCAAGTAGGCCTGAGATGTATAGTTGTAGCACAACAGGAACCTGAACTGGAGTATGGCCATCTGTGGAATGGACAACTACTATCACTATACAGGGTTACAGTGGGCATGCTCATACACTTAGTAGCACAGGGCCATTTGGGATGCACTATGACTACAACTACACAAGGTTATACTGGGCATGTTCATACACTTAGTACCAAAGGGCTTGTTAGATGCACTGACTCAAATTACACAAGGTAGCAGTGAGTACGCTCATACACTTAGTATCACAGGGCTGTTTGTGATGCACTCCGATTCTAACCACTGAAGGCCACAATGTGCATGCTCAAACACTTACATATATAGAGCACATTGTACTGGATTCCTATTGTAAACACACAGGTTTACAGCTAGGTACATCTTACCTGTCAGTATATATGCACATCATACTGGTTTACTACCAGATACCTGTATGTGGCCCGTAAATTATATATTTGTGTCTGTGCTGTGTGATACACATGCATACATGTACATGAAGTACTGACATATATATGTTATGTATACACATTCATGCATGTGTGGACGTGACAGACAATAGGTTATCTGGGTTGCACAGGCAGATGCTACCTACAGCATGTGTCACACACCTTGCTGTCCTGAAAGGCATATATTGATAGGTTGTGGACAGTGGCATTATACGTGGAACAGTGGCATGTGCACGCATAATGTGTGAGCCACCTTGTGTAATGGTACTGAGGTGCAGGTGTCAAGATGACCTCTCCTGGCTGTGTTAGTAGTTGTCATTATTAGCAGGACTGCTACCCTAAGTATATCTCACATTGGTCATATACACAAGTTCTGCTGCTGTCTGTCACCTTACATGAGGCATTTGCTACCAAGCACATTAAGGCCACATGCAGTGATGTCATGGTACGAGTGGCGACTGCTAGACCAAAACAATGAGCCAATGTCCTGCTGTTATTATGAGGTTGTCCAGTGTCTGTCATTCTGGGCTGTCATGACTGAAGAACGAGCCTTCAACATAGAGCACATGCATCCATGTTACATGTGTGTGTGGATAATACCTAGGTCACATTTACCCATATAGCCACATTCCAAGGCAAATGTCCTACACCCAGAAGTAACACCCTGACACCTACATGACAATTGTATTGGATGCTTATACTAACCAGTGCTAGATGTGTGGCTTTACTAATCCATATGCTCAATGTAGAACCTACAATGGGGAATACTGACATCTGTGCAGTGAGGAACACCTAGCTGAAGGCTCTGTAGTGTACAATTGCACTACCACCATATAACTCAGATCCAGACATGTGGCCATAACAGTGGTATGGACCATTCCAGGTGGTGGTGTACACATATTCATAAAGGCTACACACATGTAAAGACCACTACTCTGACATAACGCATCACAGATGAGTCAGGTACAGGTGACAGTGGCAAATGCTGCATTCTAGGTTGTATCCTCATATACATCCACCACCTTGTTCCCAGACTACAGATGCACATCCATATGTAATATGACATAGTATGGTAGACCACCAGATAAACCTCGATTGGTGGACTGTACCTAGGCCTACATCAACTGTGCAATGTACCCATGTACAGACGCAGCTGCGTAATGTGTTATGCAATGCAATAATACCACTGTTTGTAACCAGCTCAGTTGTACACATACCAGGGTCCCTCGAATGTTGTCAGCATTAACATGGTCGACTGCTGCTGTACACCAGTAAACAACACCCTCATGGTTGGATATTACCTAACTGTACCTGCTCTGGATATGTACATCCCACATTCATACAACATAAATGACATTACCATAGCTTTTGTCATCCTTTCTACATACAGGTGGCTTCAGTCATTACACACATGCACATGGCAGATAGCATGCTAACAATACATAAGGTGTGATATCTATGTTGACAGAGGTAATATCCCCACTCTGCTGGTCACCCATGACACTTATCATATCATACAACACCCCATGTGGCATGTATGTCTTTAGACATGTCCACCTAATGCAATGCTTACAAACATACCCAAAATAACAGGACCATAGGACCTATACAATGCCTGTATTGACAGACTCAGGGAAATCCAGCTCTGCTCTGTATGTTCCTGAGTAGTCACAGGTGATATGTTCATGACATGTACAGCCATGTATGGCCAGAGCTCTTACATATATCCCATGTCAACAATTGCAAGCCATGCATGATATGTGCTGTCTGGACATTAGCCTTAGTACTACAATAGCCAGTACATGATGGGATGAGATGTTTCCAAGCCACAGACCTCGCACATGCTTGAATGAGTGTACTGCCTAGCTGGCACTCTTCAGTAAACATGAGGTGTGTGTGGCAAATATGATGTGCTCACTGTTGACCATTACAGTGCCCTGGCTTCACCATGGTACTGTCAAGTAACAGTTTGTAGGAGCATGACATGGAATAATGGTGTGTGTGTGTGTGTGTGTGTGTGTGTGTCTCTGATATGTGCTTTTGTAATATATGTACACTTGGCTACTCTGTGAAAGTGGTGGTGTCCTACCAGTATATGAATACAACATCCACTGTGGTGTAATGCTCGGCTATGTTTCACACATGGCTTAGGGAAGGTGTGGAATGTATCCTCTTGACCTGCTAGTGCACTTACTGATGTAGACCACATATGTGTACATGTATTGATGTTCATGTAGATTCCATGTGTGTGCAGTGTCTGATGTCTGAAGGTGACTGTTGTCTTAGTACATCATGCTGTTGCAATACAGCCTCAACATTGCCAACTGTATATGGTGATATGCTCTAAGTACAGTAAGCCGTACATGAGGTATGGCCAGATGTTTGGTCATGACTACTAAGTGGTGGGGCATCTTTGCAGATGAATGATTACTGAGGACAGCTCACTGGTACTTTACAACCAGTCCTATAATAACCTGTGTAACTGCTAAGGTCAGGTTTTGTTAATTGAAGTGAAAGACAGACAATGTAGAATGTGTAAGGGTGACACTGAAGGCAAACCTCATGATACCTGTAATAGTAATACCTCCCCTGTGCATATATTGTGCATATATCAGCACATTTGTCAAAGGAAACAGTCAGTAAGCATTGTACCGGATGCAATAGTGCTGTACTTCTGTAGTACCTATCATGAGATAGGCAGGTGTTTGATTCACAGTACTGGCATGTGTGGGTGTGTGTTACCATATATGTCACGTATGGTTGGGAATACATCCCACATGTTATCACTTTCCTGAACACTGTTGTTGACACCAGTACAGAGTTAAGTGTAGAATGAAAAGCATAGGCAAGTGGTTAAACCTCACACATGTAAAGTGTCTGTATGTGTGTGACATAGGTGTATATCTTTGTGAATGCCACAGTGTGTGTGTGCGTGTGTGTGTGTGTGTGTGTGTGTGTGTGTGTGTGTGTGTGTGTGTGTGTGTGTGTGTGTGTGTGTGTGTGTGTGTGTATGGCTGTCTGGTTCCTGGAGTGAGGCTGTATTTTACCATAGTGAAATGTTAATGCCCCATCCCCCCATTCACTCAATGCAATCTAGCATCCCTGTTGATATCATCACTTGTAGATGGGCATTCTAACTGCCTGATAACATGTACACCCTGGGGTGTGACCTGTTGTTACATGGCCTACTGATGGACACCCCCCTCCCCACATACACTCACTGCACTGTAGTATCCCTGTCAATGTCCTCGATCTTAGGCCATTCCAACTTCCTGCACATGTGTAATCTCTGTGGTGCATCTTGTAATTGTGTAATACTATAATGATGATATGCACATAGGCAGGGGTTTTCATTGAAACACTGGCAACTGTGTGTGTGTGTCAGAGTGTGGGTTACTGTGTCTGTGAATCACTGAGTGTGTGGGTGTGTCTGTGTTTGCATGCTGTCATAGCAGTGGGTATTACTGCTTCCCAATGAGAAGCCACTATTTCCACTGACCTTTACCCTTGTCATCCGGCATACCACTCTTTTACCTCCTCCACACTCCAGGTAACTATACCTGTGATGTCATCCACTATGGATGTGATGGCTCTGAACACAGTAGCTTACTAAACAGCTATCATGCTCATGGATCATTAGAACAGTAAACATAATTGAAACATGGGAAAATATAACTGTGATGTGGAAGCTACAAAGTGCATGCAGGTATTGTCATGCTGACCTGTGGGTAGTCAACATGTACATATGGGACACCCACAAACACCGACATCCCCGGCACATGCAACTACACCTGAAAGAGGAAGGCAGAACGTCAAGATTTGCATGCTGTTAGTGTTGTTACACATGATACATACTGTCAAACATACAAAATGCATTCTAAAACTGTAATACATGGTATGTCTGCTGCCTGTCAACACTACTCAACAATATTAATCTACAATTGTCTACCTAGTATGTTCACTCTGTGCATCAGACCATATGAACATGTCCCTGCATCAATGGTGTGGATGACAGGGATGCGGCACAGACATCATCATATGCACAGGGTGATAATGTTTGCCAGAGGCCTAGGCTGTGCCACTGGATGACATCATGTGTGTGTGTTAGGGCCTGTGATATTATTGGGCGTGTGTGGATGTTATGCGTGTGTGTGTTGAGGTGCCCTACATTTGTTAATAGTGTGTGTATGCATGCACACAGGTCTGGCATGTGGCTGGCCTACACAGGGTATTACTGACAGCTGCAGACTGTACAAGGCAGGTTTCACAGTTCACGGTGTCTGTCCACTGCCACATGGCCTGCACCTGCCAGGGGTTCTACCAGGCAGAGGTCCAGATTGGGTACTGCCTGATGACACATGTCCACTGGAATTGTGTCCCTGTTGGGACCATCCAGGACCATGTACATGTGGCCTGCTATGTCCTGGTGTGAACTGCACAGCCCCAGCTGCACTGCTGCTGCTATCGCCAGTATGGGAGTGGGCATGTGCACTAGCATGTTCAAGTAGACGTTCAACAGGTGATGTAGCTGACCTACGTCCATGTGCCCAATGCCTCACTCCCACCAGATGTTCCAACACAGACATTCCACGTTCAAGGATTGACATGCCACAGTCAAGGACTCCCACCATGTCACCCAATTGTCTGTCCAAAACATCTGCAATATGATGGTGAGCATTTGCAAGTGCCTGGATGTTGTCAGTTAATGAATGGATGGCAGCCCTCTGAAGCCTCACACCTTCTCTGTTGTGCCATTCAGCACATGCCTGTGCCTCTATTACAGCCTGAAACATGCATCTGGTGACTCCAGCTGATGTGCTTTGTCTCACAGGGCATGTTAGCCAGTGATCCTCCTACAAACAGCGCTAGGCACATGCCTGTGTGGGACATCACCAGTCTGTTGACTGGGATTATGGTGTGCAGGCACACCTTCCATAGTCTCCACACTTCCCTGTTCCATGTTACCACCCGCCAACTCTCCTTCCTCTATGGCCAGTGGTGATGGGGTATGTGCATGCAGGGGAACTGTGTGCGAGGATGAGGGGGAGACAGGTGGAATGGCAACCAATGGCACAGATTCAGCCCCTGACAACCCTGCCTGTGCCTCAATCATAATATCATCATCACTGCTAGAGTCTCTGGGGACACTAACATCAGGTGGACTGCAGGAGGGCAACATACCTACATCAACACCTGTGAGGGGAAGACAAGAACTGTACATTACAAGTTATGCCAGACACACACAGACAGACAGAGACACACACAGACAGATACACACAGACACACACACACAGACAGACAGACACACACACACACACAGACACAGACACACACAGATAGGCACACACAGACAGAGACATACACACAGACTGACAGAGACACACAGACAGACACACACACAGACACACACACTATATGCAGGTGATATGGCAGATGGCATTCAGCTTAGACAATTATAGTTTCAGGTTAGACAATTATAGTGGTAGTTATCATACATTCCTAAGTTGCACACAACAGCATGCATGTGTTATAGCATACGGCATGCACCTTACACAATTATAGTGGCAGTTAGCATACATACCTGTATTGCACCATTTGTGTTAGTAGCCTATGCCCTATACCTGCAACACAATGCATACACTTTGCACCATTGCACAGCACTGCCATGGTGTGTGCAACATACACCACATGTTAACAGACCATCACTGACCTTTGTACATCTGCCACTGACGCTTTGTGTTGGCCACTGCCCCTATGTGTGAGGACATGAGCAGTAGGGTATGTCAACTGCATACTATGTTTGCCTGAGCCCTAACTTGCATATCTCCCGCAAAGCAGTGCATGTCTGTTCAACATTATACTGCCTACCCCTGAGCTGAGTGTAGACATTGTGCATGTGGCTGTACACACATGTTTGACATGGCTGTCCCTACTTTGCAATGGTGCCACAGACCAGCACAGGTTTACAGTACACCAGCTTGCTGTGTGGCGTATGACCTTGCCAATCACATGTAGTATGACATGTCTTCTGCTGACATGTTGAATGACATGCATACATGTGTAACACAATGGTGTCCTTTCCAATCTACAGTACGGTAATGGTGTTCCAATGCAGGGATGTGTTATACTAACACGGGCCTTCAGCTGATGCAATATCTGTCCACCCTACAAATATGCATGGATATACTGCATATTGAGCTGATGTGCATAGCCATTGCAGGGCATCATGTGGCTTCACAATTGCTATACAGTGTGAGCTACTGACACAGTTCATAGCCATGACTATGTTCACATACAATACATATATAATGTGGAATGTGACCCATGTCACTGAGGTGTATACACAATAAACCCTAATGTGGAATGTGTGACACAGGTCACAGAATGATATACGGATGACACCCCTGCACATCTGCAACCATATTACTGATGTCTTGCAACTATGCCCACACATGGCTAACTTAGCAGTACTCTGTGTCCTACATGCCACGAGGAGCAGGCATTACAGTGATGTCTGACACCAGCAAGGTGAATGTACTGTATCTGTGGTTTGATGTGGATGTATGTGTATGTTGTGCAACACATGTATGTATTTGGATACTGTATAGGTGAATGTTTCCATGTCATGACACACTCAAGATGTTCAAGACATGTTATGTGGTGGTTTCATGTTATGCCTACACAAGCTGTGCACAGGCCTGTATGATGTTTAGTGTTTCACATCTGCAATATCACCATTACACAAAGGCCATAGTTGTATAGTGTCGAGCCAATGTACAACAGGGTGTGCACACATGTACATCACTTCTACTGTGTGTGTTGCTTCATGTCTCTGGCAATCCTCCATGGCTATGTGTACACATGGTTGTGATGGCCATCTTATTTCACATGTCAGTGCTATCCCATATGACATACACCCATAGATGTCATATGCTCCACTGCGGACAGGGTTATGCAGACAAAGTGTGGTATGTATGGGATGTGTGACATGTTTTGAAGGGTAGTTGAGCAGTGTTGCAGTCAGCCCACTACATGTCATGAACATTTCAGATAGCACATGACATTGTGTGACATTCATAGCAAGGGTGTACTCCACAAGTGTGTATCCTGTGGGCCGGTCATACTCCAGCTCCAACACATTTAGAGTGTGTACACACATATGCTCTCTGTACAGTACTGCTCATATTCCCAATATGTGTAATGCTGATATGTAGTACCTGTCCCTACAGTCGAGCACACCTCCACCATTGTATTCACTGTTGTCCACACATCTGGCAATGACAGTATGGAAGGTTTAGTGTAGGTGTTTCATATAGCCTTCAATTGTTTCACATAGGTAAACAGTGTGATGCATTGCAGGTCTGACCAGTGTCCATTAACAGGATCACCATACATTATGTGTACATGTGTTATGGCAGATAGCATGCAATTAATGTGTTCCATGCATTATCAAGCCTGGTAAATAATAACAATCTCACCTGACACAGGCTGCTGTTGCTGCAAAATGCCAGAGGTACCTAAACAGGAGTGTCACAGCAGTAAGATCATTATCCACACATGTGTGATAGCTACAGGGTGCAATGTCCATGTTAGCACATAAGCCAGTACAATACACTATACTATGGAGTATGCACATCTGTGCATATATAGAGTAGCAGACTATAGTATGTGGTATGTGTGCCTACATGCCTTGCATATGATGTTACATTACATATTGTACAGTAGCACATGTAACTATGTGAAATATAGTTGTGTTGTATGTGCAGTAGTGACTTACCAGGCAACTCCAGACTCGGTGGTTGAAAGACACCCACCTCCACAATACCAGCTAAAGCTTGTGGATGGAGGTCTGCAGGTGTCTCCAGGTTGGCCAGCAGCTCCTCGGTACATGTGTGTGGGGGCAGGATGAGTGGCCCCCCACCTGTTGCACCTTGTTTCCTGGCGATTGCATTAGCACACTGTTTTGCCTGTCTTATGAGGTCAGTGCAGTGACGGCCCACCTGCTGATAGCTGCAATTGTGACTGCCAACATCATTTACCCTCCTGCAGAGTTCCTCCCACAGGGCATCCTGCTGCTGTGCATCCTGAGGCACATGGCTGAAGAGCGTTGTGTGGTTGTCAAGGAGGTATGGGATGAGGATCTCATCCTCCAAGCAGTTGTACACCGGCAGTCTGCTATGTGGCATACCTTGAAGACATAATGATGGAGACAGGTCACAGTAACTCACAGAGAAGTACAGCAGTACAGCTGAACATACATGTGTATCACATTTATTAAGATTACAAATACGTCTTTGCAAATCTACATAACACTAATACCACTAACATGTATAAGTCACACAAATTTGGCACCTACTGGTGATGTGATGTTATCGCCATATATGTGTGTGTCATGTGATGACATTGCTCATACACCATGTGGATGTTGTCTTGACGTGGGCATGTCTGTTTGCCTGTACTGGTGTCTTTATCTATCAGCACATGCCTGGATGTGTTCACATTAATGCAATCAACCTTAATGCTGTGTATATGTCACATATATAGTCACCCATAGCCATTAGGGACATGACCTGTGACCCTGCAGACTTGCAGGCATGTATGTGTTTTGCCATATACATCTACATGGCACTGTACAGCTGTGTAGCATCTTGCCATGTATTGCCTGTGTTGCACATGTGTAACACATGGGACAATAGCTAGCCTGATGGTATTTGCAGGATTGGATATCAACTATAGCATGTATGGTCATAGTGATCTAGTAGGCTATATGCCCTGGGTCATTTATGAGCCTAGGCAGACAGGTTACCTAGCTGTAGGCAACAGACAGGTAAGTTTCAGTGGCCAGTTCAAGCAGTGCCACAGAACTGATACACATGGTTACTGATATATTTGGCATGTGGTCATCACACCATGTCACATAGAGGGGCAATGTGCAGCTTCACTTGACAGGGATACATAGTATGGCAGGAGTATGTTAAGTGTATGAGACAGAGATCTGTTGTGATTCTTGTACTAGAAAGGTGGATGTCCATGAAGTATGTGTTTATTTGGGATCAGGATGTGTTAAGTGTAGCATGTTCAACACCTCTGGGTTGGACATGGCTTTATTCAGGGTAGGCTGCATGCTACATAGTGCAGCTAGGGATTGGGAAGGGCAGTGTAGGCCATCTACACATGGGCAATAACCCTTAAAGGAAATATGTGATCTATTATGGGTCACATGGGTGTTGAGTATGGCTGAGCAGTTATATCTATATTCCTGGATGGCACCCTGTCATGATTAGGGGTGCCACATATGACTACCTGTCTTTTGTAGTGAAGTAACTATCAAAGGAAAGTACTGTCCAGCTGCATTCCATACACACAGTTGCCATTATGTTGACCGCTGCCTAGGTGGTAGTTAGCAATACATAGCTGTCAGATTGTGGCCATACATCACACACCACACATCTGACACACTAAGACTCTTCTGTACGTTGAACGCAGCACACATTGAGTCGACTATTGCTCCTAGTTCATAGTCATTTGCAAACATTAATAGGCTGATGCCTTCTGTGTTAGTCTGTGTGGTATAGATAACAAAGAGGGGGAGTACCGGGAATGACCCCTGTATTACTGTGGCTGGCACTGGTTTGATGTGCGTGTATTAGTCAGACACCTTCTGTAGTGTTGGTTCTGACAGCAGTCCAGTTGCCAACCACTCCTGTGACATAGGAATATACACCTAGTTTACTGAGTGTAGCTGGAACACAGTATGGGTGATGGTGTCCTACAACCTGGCAAGGTCATGATATGCAGTGTGAATCAACCCTACTGTCATCTACATCTGTACTGAGTACATCAAATACGTTGATCACGGTTCATGGCCATACAGATCAGACTCAGGAGGGTAGTTGTACACTATGTCCCATTACCAATGATGTCACCCCCTTTGTGGGGTGTGATAGCTGTTGCTGTCCACCATTCGGTGTGTACAGAGCCTGACATGGAGCTATGATTGAACATGATGTGTATGTGGATAGCTGAATGTTCTTACATTTGTGTAGGATACACCCTGGGATGTTGACAGGTCCCATGAAAGCTGTATGTATGGCTTTAGAGAGTGCAGATTGTACCTGCATAGTCGTTAGTACAAGGGCCCTGTAGTGTACATGAATATATTACTAAGTGTACCTGTTGGGGGGGAGGTGGGAGTGGGTTTAGGTTCTCCGAGACCCTATCTGGATGAACAGGTGCTATTTCTGTAGGTGCAGTACTTCCCATGCCATAGTGCTGTGCAGCACGGCAGGTCTTGTCATTGCCATTACGATTAATGACACAGCTATAGAATGCTCTGTGCTTGGCCTCATAATATGTGGCTGATTAGTTTCACAGTAGCTTTGTATGGTGTATCTGCATCTTACTGAGGCTGACCAGGGATCACCTACACTCATGTGTGTTCACTCTTGCAACAGTTACTACCTTCTGTGGTACAGTTTAAAGCATGGTACCACCAGTTTGCCTTCTTATTTGTGTTGGGTTGAATCCTGGTTCTGTTTCAATGGCACAATCACTGCACATATGTGACTGCTAAAGGTTCATTTGTGTTGGATTCAGAATTTGCACATGCATTGTCTATCTGCATGGGTGCCATGACACTCACCATTCTGCTCTTAGGAAACATAACATTGGCATTGGAGACTAATTATGTGTAGCATACTATTAGCCCTGTTTGTGTGACTACTGTGATCCAGGTCAGTAGGGTCAATGGAATCCAACATGCACTGAGCGCAGGTGTTGGTACATGAGGAGTCTTCCCAGTTCATAATGGAATAGTTGAGAGTAGCCATTATTATGGTTCTGTCTCAGACCTAATCTTCCCCATTACAGCAAATTATGACAGTTGGGAAGTCCGCGGCCTGGTGGGTGATCTGTCTCAAGGTGCATTTTGAATTCCACTTTGGCACAAAGGTAGTTGCTCAGCATAATGCATCTGATGTTATGCAAGTGCAATTAGTGTGGGGGTGTACATATCCTTCAGGAATATGGACACACCTGCCAATAAAGGATAATGGGCAAGAAGTGAGGTATGCGTTATAACATAGCCATGCAGCTGTGCTCTCCGGAGCACTGAAACATGTCTCTGCCACTGCACAGATATGTTCTCCATGTTAGCGATTGACATATGTGTGTCCGTATAGTGTTTCTGACATGTATCTTTGTGTAGTGAGACCCGCAGTTTATTGCTTGGCTGCCCCTGTAACAGCAGTGGACCCTCCCTTGAACCATGCATGATGAAGGCACTATAAGGGAAACATGAGCCCTAGGCAGTATCCAGATTCCCAGGGGTAGCAGGTGCAGGCCCTGTCTGGCAAAGCATCATGATCTGTCAGCCATGTTATCCCAGGATGACAGATACTGGATACCCTTTGACATGCACCACTACACTAGACAATTGTGGAATACAATCCTTTTTCCCCTGTACTGCAGTATCATTCTGACCAATGGCAGAATGCTACCCAGGCCTTGGGACATACCTGCATGGGCTACAAGACCTGACAGTTCCTACATGTGTTTCCATGCAGTCCAGGCTACTGCATCACAGGTCCTGCACAACAACATGGAATATGCCAGAGCCATGTATATAGTTCAAAAGGTGGTCTGAGGGTATGAGTATGTGGCTAATCATGGCAGAGAGGCAGCTGACAGTATGTATGCCCTCGTATAGGTTGGTGTATAACATAGTGCTAGAGTTTGCATTCACAAATAAATGAATACTGTTGGGCATGTTTCCAGTCACGTGTTCAGAGGTGTGGCACAATTATGCAAACTATGTCATACAGTTTGTGTATTTCAGTGTCTGTCTCTTCCTGCTTGGGGGGTCACTTGTTTGGTCAGATACTTAGACACGTCTGTGAATGTGTGTAATTTCTGGTAGTGTGTGTGGGTGTCCTTACTGTGTTCTGTTAAAGGTATGTGTTGGTTGTGTTGATGAGCTGCATGTGTTAACCTACACCTCATGACTATCCAGTCCAGTCATGGCTGTAGACTGGGCTGCCTTCCAGCTCCTTGAAGGCGGTTGCCAAAGTGCTAGAGGTGCAATAAACTGGTATATTAGGTGGATTCTTCATCTGTGGTCTTCAGTTTATCTTTTCTTTTTGGTTCGTGCAGTGCCTTCCAGATTACCCCTGTAGATGCATCCCAAACAATGTGTGGGGCATGGTTTTAGGTGGGTCTGGCAGTGTACATGGCATAGAGATTACATTACACCAGGATGGCCACATACACAAAGCTGACATTAGTAAACACCAGTAGCTGACTAGTGGACATGCCTGTATGAGCAGTCAGTACTACAAGTACCAAGTACTGTATTTAGTTTATGTATTGCCTATGAAGATGTTTTAGACAGTGATGCTCACATGTAAATATTTGTGTTATGGACGTGACAACACTGGCTATTACGGAAACATTGTAGCTACCTTTAGCAGCAATCCTCCTCTGAGGAGCACATCACATCCTGTTAGTTGATTACAGATGATGCAAGTGTCTACAGGTCTGTTTCCTTCTCTGGGTATATACTCACATATCCACCAGGACCATGAGCTCTGTTGGGCACAGACACCCACTCTCCAAACAGAGTCATATATCAATAGACTCTGATGACAGTATCAATGTGATCAGGATATAATCAGATAGTGTGAGCCATCACCTATGATGCGGCTATTACACATAGGCAGCTGTCTCATACATCTTACACTCTTACTGCAGATGTTACAATGGAGTTAAAGATGATATGCAACCTGTTTCATTACCAGTGCTGTGCACTACCTTACATACAGTATGTGCAGGTGGCTGTTAGGTTGGCAATGAGAGGTTGGGCTACACAAACCTGGTAGTTCAACCAATGTGTCTGTACTCTCAATATCAACTCTATGTAGGTGTGCACATAGCCATTTGGCCCAGCCCTGTAACAAGGGTCACTACACATTTGCATAACATGTACACATGCACAGCTGTTATTGCTTGCAAATGATAGTAGAGAGGTGGATATTACATGTGTTATGTGCCTGGATAGTTACCTGGCTCTTCCAATTATCTTTGCTATCATGCTGCTAACCTGTCAGATGAATACTAATGCTATGTATCCTGTCATTGAGTATTGTAATGTCCAATAGACATAACTACTGTTTGCATAACATAACAGAACTGCTATGCAGAATAGAATACAGATCTGCCTGGAATACTGTAAATTACATAGTTATTGGCACAATATCTCACAATGCACACCATATTTGCACTGTAAGCCCACCTTTAACATGTTCATCTTACTTATACACCCATACATATGTTGACTGTTACAATATATCAACATATACTATCCCCTGTTATAGCACATACCTGTTGGACCAATACTGACACTGACAGTGGCTGGAAGCGAATTGGTGGGTTCCAAGCCCATATCATCCCTTGTGGTGTATGCGGAGTGTGCCTAGTGACCTACAGCAGCACACACATAGAATACTACAAGCATTACTACTGCTCAACAATACATTGCTACAAGATAGCTATTTCCACTATATGCATTGATTACACTGTAATTCTTACAGTACAGGTACTACATACACAGACATACTACATGTTATATATACCTTCTTAATAATTGGAGGTGTTATTAACTAGTATAATACTAATTTTCGGTTCATCTTTCAGTGTTTTGTACTGTCCTACAGCTAGATACAGATGGTTTGAATGTGTGACAAGGCAACCTTTTATAGTTACAGATCAGTAACATGTGCTATCCCAATGACCAGTTGGTGTTCCTAAGTAGCTAATTACATGCACATCAGCTGCACTGCTACTGCCTTAGCCATACAGTGGAGTATAATTGAGTATTCCACTTGGGCATTGTCCCTTTGCCTTACTTGTGAGGAAGACAGCATGGAAGTTTTATTTGGAATCTATTGCAACAGCTGTATGGAGACGAACAGTAATATATTGTGTGTAATGCCTAGAGGATTTGGTCTAAATGTGAGTAATGCTGTTATATTTCTAAACATTGCTACTTGTGCAGGGTTTGTCTGTACCTAATACTTCTGCATATGTTTCAGTCTGGCCAGGTTGTTTGACCAGCTCAAGGCTGCATAGCTATGCCTATGTTAGAGGGTTTACAGTGTGCTTACCAGACATATTTAGTTTGGTGTTACTGTGTATCATACTGTGCTGATCATCAGTACTCTGTAACACTTCCTGGTGTACGAATCTTTCAACCCTCTGAAACTGGATTAGTTCATACAAACCCTGTTACATCAGCAGCTGTTCAATTGTATAATGGCAACTATTTCACATAGGGCCATGTTAGTGTGTCTGTATCCAGGTATGTTAAGGTTTCAGCAGATGCTGTACAGTAGTTGAATAATTGGTTATGGTATGACAGTATGGATTGATGTAATTATTTTGGTTGTGGGGTAGATGTTGGTGGGTGTACATAGCACATGCAGGTGTGTAGGAACCCCTTTTATACAACATCTATATGTGTGTGGGTGTTCTTTCCCTATGTGAACACCTATCCCTTAGTGGACTAATACTATGGTAATTGCAGGCTGATTCATTAAGGCACTATTAAATGCTTCCTGTATAGCATGCAGGTACTGTTAGTCCTTGAATCCTTTTGGCAATACATCGGAATGTAATAAAGTTTCGCAAAATGAAAGCTGTCTATGTAATTCTGTCATGGATATTTGCAGTCATTGCAGTTGTGTTGGTGACTGTGCCCATAGAACATATTTGTAATAATGTACTGGCATATACTCTTCATATGTTATGTTCATATTGTTTGGCGGAGGGTGGAAGGTGTGATTGGTATGGTCCATGTTATACTCAGATATGACCACTTCGAATGCTGTCTACAGACATGTATGTATGTGTGTAAATATATGTATATATATATATATATATATATATATATATATATATATATATATATATATATATATATATATATATATATATGTATATATATATATATATATATATATATATATATATATATATATATATATATATATATATATATATATATATATATATATATATATATATATATATATATATGGGTTCATGTCAAACCAACGACATGCAAAATAACGACAGTCGCTACATCGAAATGAAACCATCGACAGTTCAAAACATCGACAGTACATTTATATGTAAGTACAGTGCTAACATGGGTCCTGCAAGGGGGAAGTAAAGGATATGATATGACACTGTACCCATACTACTTCCCCCTTGCAGGACCCATGTTAGCACTGTACTTACGTATAAATGTACTGTCGATGGTTTTGTTTCGATGTAGCAACTGTCGTTATTTTGCATGTCGTTGGTTTGACATGAACCCATATATATATATATATATATATATATATATATGTATATATATATATATATATATATATATATATATATATATACATATATATATATATATATATATATATATATATATATATATATATATATATATATATATATATATATATATATATATATATATATTTATTGCATACGGTTATCTGTACCTCCATAGATGTGTAGATGTTTTTAACCTATCTATATATCTACATATATATGTAGACCTGTATATATCAACATGTCTCTATGTATCTCATATATATATATATATATATATATATATATATATATATATATATATATATATATATATATATATATATATATATATATGAGCATACACCTTTAATTGGGTACATGGTGGGTTGTCCTATTTCAACACATTCCTCCCTTTTGTGTTTTAACCTGTCTGCATACACAACTGGGATACGTACATCCCAGATAGCTTAGTGTTAAGTTACTCTGAGGATGGAGTACATGGTTGCGGGTTCTACTCCTGGAAGGTGTTATTATTTTACTTCTCAGAGCAGGCACTGGGACAGAAAGTGTGAATAACGCACATTTACGTGGTTGTGAGCAGGTTTGCCTGTGGTCTATGTGACATTAATCAAAGGTTGAACTGTAAAGCGCTTCTCCGTTTACCGTGTTTTAACACCGCTTACCATCGCGCAAACACGTGGAAACCCGCTTACAACTGCTTAACAGTGCTTTAATCCACCTGCATCCAGCAGCTCTTATTCTGGCCCTCAAAGTAACCATACATCCCTTGAACCCGGGACCATGAACACCACAGTCACTGACTTTACCACTAAGGCATCTGAGATATGTACAAATGTTATGGTGTTTAGAATATACATTGTACTACAGACATTCCTCACAACTGAAAACAAATGTGACAGTCAGTTGGTGTACATATGTCTGATACATGTTAATGTTCATATGTTTGTGAAATTAGGTGTTGCAATGTGAAATGACAGGGTGCATTATGAATGAGAAAGGTTCTTGTTTTGTGTCCTTTTTATATTGTCCCCATACTCCATGTATGCCCCTCCAGTTCACTTATTGGACATCCGACCCAGGCCCTCCTTGATGCATGATTGCATTACCCATCATTCCTCCCCACCCCAATTTTCACATACACAGCAACCACCCCTTCTATGGTGAATTAGGTTAATATTAATTGTTATAATACCAGAGCTGCATGTGTTTGTGTACACTCCAATTCCTTTGGAGTGCTTCTGTGTCACGAACTGTGTTCATAGATGTTTGTATATATGGCTATTGATGTAACTGGATAATATATATATATATATATATATATATATATATATATATATATATATATATATATATATATATATATATATATGTGTGTGTGTGTGTGTGCAGACATCACTGACATGTATATATATATTTCATATTAGTTTGTAACAGTAATACATATGTAGACTGGAATGTGTTGGTTCACAAACTACAGTACATTACACTGTACTGTACATATGTACACAAAGTGACTGTCCCATTTGTGATCATTACAGTGAAATGCATATGGTATAAGGTGTAGTCTCAAGACTATGAAACATGCATACACCTCGGATGGCTTAGTGGTAAGTCCCATGACTATAGTGTGCATGGTCTATTGTTCGACACCTGCGATGCTTTACAAATGTTTTCTACTGCAGAATAAGGCTCATTTAAGCAGTTGTAAGCATGTTTAAAAGTGTTTGTGTGACATTATAGCAGCGGTTTAACACAGTTAAACAAACTTTGTCACGTATAACCTGTGCGCACAAACACGCCACATCCGCTAACTATTCCGGATATATACATGTCAGTGACGTAACATCTCACTATGTGCTGATATAACATTACGTTCTCTGTTGACTGTACTCTCCAGCACACATGGCTTATATGAGTGTTTTGAAAGTTTATTATACAGACGATTACTACCTATATATGCAAGCTGTGGTTAAGGTATTCTTTTGCACACGATAAACATCCCTGCCTTTATCGGGATTGTAACCTCGAATGCACAGATACTATGCAGATGCTGTAACCATTACACTGTTGACATTAACGTTGCTTCCACCTATTTCCTATTTAGATGATTTCTATGTATAAATTAGGCTAAGCAAAGGGTGGAGGCCACCAAACTCACTGAGATTCACGTACTCTTGAAATAACAACATATAACAAATGTACTGTGAGACAATACAATACATTCGTAACTACATTAGGCATAGCCCCTCACTGACACACTTCAAAGGAAACCTTGTTGTGTAAATGGGTAACAGACTATACACCCCTGGGATCATGTGTCCCAGAAACATACAGTCAGGGGGTGGGGGAGCCTGTCCAGTTTGATAGCTGTGAGACCTGTTGGGGGAATTGAATGGTGTTGAATTGTCACATTAACATGCCCTCTTTAGATCACTAAGTGCCCCATCACCCTCCACAACCCCAGTCTTCAACAGCTTCCAGCAAATCTGCCTGGAACTGCTTCATTGGCTATGCTTGACAGTGGCTCAGTTACTTCATCAATGGTGCTGGGAAAGCCAACACATTGTAGTTATGCTTCTAATTGCCCTTGGGCATATAGGTAGTAGGCTACCTGTGAACCTCTAATGTGCAGGCCATCACAGCCATAATATGTGAAAAAACAGACCTTCAGATCACAATATACAGTGAGAAATCACCATGTAGTCAGGAAACAGTTGAGTACAGCAAGAACATACAGAACACTGATACTTAGTCATTCCAAAAGCCTATCTTGGAAGCTAGAAGTTTAAGGCTCTATATTGCTTACCAGTAGGTTACCTACAGGGGAGATGAAAAACAAGCACAGATGGTGAACATGCATGCAATGATACCATACCAGCCTATGTGTCAGCCTTAGGCTTTGGAATACTGGCCAAAGCTATTGCTGCCCCCATGGTGCCTTATTTAGGAGAGTCTCGAAGGTGAATACCAGCTCTGTAGAAAGCACAATAGCAGATTAAATGAGGATTATGCTACTCAACACCAGGGGTTGTGATCACAACATGCATGTGCTCACAGCACTCATCAGGATGGACAACATCAACATCTGTGCATTAACTGAAATCTGTCTTAAGGCTCCTGAGAGCACACCAGCACTACCAGACTACAACCCATACCACACATTTCAGCCACAGAACATGGACTGACAGACATGGAGGGGCTGTATCCATATTCATCTGGGATACCTACACTTCCAGGTTAGTGGGGCAGCATGGTACCTCTGTGATCATCCATGTGCAGCTAACATCAGCCACAACTGCAATGTAAACTGTGGCCTGATATGGATCACCCTCCATGACCCAGGACCTCCAGTCCACCTACCTGGAGACAGTGGAGAACATGACTGTCCTAACACACACACTGGCATTGGTCGATGTCAACTACCATACCATTAACTGGGAAATGTACTCCAGTACTCACTTCCAGGCTCAGCACTTCCTGGAATTTATCACCTCATATGCCCTGTATCAGGTGGTAACCTCCCTAACGTGGGGTGGAAACTACTAGAAGTGGCCATCACCAACATGGGCAACAGGTGCACCACAGCGGAGGTTAACCAGTCACTGGTTAGATCTGACCATGAACTATTCACTGTTTCCACACCCAAGCATCTCCCCCACCCATGGATACCACCGTGTATACCTTTCCTACAGCTAAATTTACACTGCTAGTGACAGGGGTGGGCAGTTTCACAGCTCCCATGCTAAGAGGAAACACTGCTCAAGATACAGACAGATTTAAAAATGCAGTCAATAAGCACCTACATGGATGTATGGATCATGCCATCACTGGTAAACCAAGGCTCACTCCTCCCAGACAAGGACACCGGTCTGGTGGACCTCATAATAAACAGACTATACTACAGAAGTAGGTCAGTGTTCCAGACACACAGCAAATCCCACAAAGGGCAGACATCCATGACCACTATTAGTATGATAAGTAGGTCCCTCATTACATCATCCAAGGCTAACATCAGCAGGAGAATATGCAAGGATTCGAAAGATAACCACAAAGCCTTCTTTGGCTATGTCAAGGATCTATGTGGTGACACACAGATTTGCACTGTGCCGGTGAAATATAGCACAAAATATGCTGACCCCACTAATATCGCCAACATCCTTGCAGATACATTTGGTGCATATTTCACCCCCTAAAGAATCCACAACACTACCCGAAAGGTACAGTATTCCAACCATCAGAGACACACAGGTGGAAATGGCTCTCTCTAACAGCAGAACACAGTGTCAGTGGGGGCAGATGTTGACCCAGACTGCATCTTGCAAACTGTACAAGACAACCTGCCCCCCAGCTAATTAAGCATTCCTACCTCAGCCTTTCCACAGGCTACATGCCCATACAATGGCACGTGGCAATGGTTATTCCACTCCATCAAGGTGGAATCACAACTGACCATGGTAACTACTACCCCATAAGCCTGACTAGCCTGTTCTGCAATGGTATGGTTCGCATCCTCATGGCACTCATTAACAATGACATTGGTAACCTCTGAACACGTGACCCAACCTGGGTCAGCTTGGTTGAGTGCAGTTCATGACTACTGAACCTGTGTGACGTCTTACATACAGTCACCAAGATGTTAGATGATGGGGGAGATGGTTCACACATACTACCTGGACCTTGCCAAGGCTTTTGACACCATGCTCCACTCAGGTATTATTGATAAACACACCAGCCTGTACATTCACCCATACATCACAGGTTGGGTTGCCAACGGGCTTACACACAGAACCCACATGGTATGACTAGCAGTCTCCAGGTCCAACTCTT
Source organism: Protopterus annectens (assembly GCF_019279795.1). Lineage (NCBI taxonomy): Eukaryota > Metazoa > Chordata > Ceratodontiformes > Protopteridae > Protopterus > Protopterus annectens. The sequence continues at coordinate 1,911,468,582 of NC_056725.1, forward strand.
GACCAGTCACAACTGGTGTCCCACAAGATTCAGTCCTGGGAGCCCTACTGTTTGGCATATACATCTCAGAGGTACAGGCAAACACAGGTGGACTACGGCAGACCATGTTTGGCAATGACTGCAAACTGGGAGCCATGATTGATAGTCCAGCTGACACAGACATCCTTCAAGGGGCCTCACAAAGAATGTCACAGGGTGCCAACGACATGGCCTCCAGCCAAGTGCCACTAACTGCATAGTCATTCCATTGTGGAACTGGCACCCACATATTAACATATAAGTGGCAGCCACTTTAATACAGGCAAGGTAATGGGGTATCTGGGGACTAAGGTAGATAGTGATCTCCCCTTTGACAATCATATCTCCACAGTAGTTAGGACATCCTTCTATGTAGGCCATCTGATTATTAAAGGATTCCCATCTAGACATACTGGGGTTATAGTGCCCCTTTACTCATCACTCATCAGTCCCATCACAGGGTATAATAACCCATAGGGGATGTACCTCAAAAGACACTTCCAACAGCTGGGAGGTCCACGAATGTACCTCGCCAAGGGGAATACTGGCCACCAACATATGGCCTATGCAGCCAGACTGAGTAAACTCCTGCTTTACTCAGTGGCATCTCGTTTATCCAGAGATGATCTCCGCTGGCCAACACAGCCATGTTGAACTCAGGCTTGATGGATATGGTCCACCTTTGGGAATCCATGTCACAGTGAGCCACACACTGTAGTGATCTGAACCTTTCCACAAAAATAACTGGAAGATGCTGGAGGGACAGCTTCCTGTCACAGACACTCCCCATACTTTGGAACAACATCCCTAACTACATTATACAGAGCCCCTCACTAACACTCTGCAAGAGAAACCTTGAAGGGTGGATGGGGAACAGTAGATGCACCCCAGGGATCCCACCATTGGCTCTGCTCCACAGAGGGACAGTTAATGAATCAATGGGGTGGCAAAAGCTGACACATTTTGGCTGGGCTTATGAATGGCCTCTGGCAGTTGGCCAAATATCTACCTATGAATGTATACATACAGTATCTGCATATGCTGATAGCTTAATTTACTGTTCAGGTGTTGACTTACCTTGTGCCAATGGCTGTTGTGTGTGCAATAGTTGAGAGCTGCCCATGTTGGATGCACACAGTAGACTGCCTATACATGACAATTTACATGTAGTCTTGTGTGTGTGTGCCATCAATTTTTACTGTATGTGCAGATGGAGAAAGGTGCCAGTCCCTAGGTGCCTACACTGTCAGTGTGTGTGCTATACGTTCCCTCTTTGCCAAGGCATGGGCATGCTGGGCACGCCTCCATCTGCTTACTGGGGCTAGCTCAGGGTGTTTGTGGTCTGAGCATCTCTGTGACTGTGGGGCCCTTGGCAATGGTGGTGGGCTGTGGGAGCCTTCACCATTCTGTCCCTGTTGCAGCTGTTTCTGCAGGACCATATTGTCTAGCATGGCACACACTATGAAGATGTGGGCACATGTGCCTGGAGAGCACTGCAAGGCTACACCAGATATGTCCAAGCAACAGAACCATGATTTCAGTATCCCAAACACACGCTCTATGATGATTCTGGTTTGTGCATGTGCCTCATTATGGCATTCCTGCATGAGTGTGTGTGCATTTCTGATGGGAGTCATCATCCACGGTTCCCGTGCATAGCCAGCATCCCCCACCAGGTGGCCATTTGGGATGTCCCCCCTGGAAAATAACCGATACAGCTGTGAGGCATGCCAGATGTGGGAGTTGTGATAGCTTCCAGGGCTGCCAGCAGACACATCCATGATAATGCCCTGGGCAGTGAACACGACCTGGCAGTCGATGGAGGGGTATCCCTTGAAGTTTATGTAGTGCCTACCCTGCTCACCAGGTGGTGACTTGATGTGTATGTGCATGCAGTCTATTGCACCCAGTACCTCCGGGTATTCTACCACACAGTGGAAGAGATGCATATTGCTGGCCAACTCCTCCTGCATTCGGGGGAAGTATATGTGCTCATTGGCATGTGGTAACATGGCATCCAGGAACTGGTGTAGTACCCTGGATGCTGATGCCTGTAAGATCACCATGATATCCCCAGTTGGTCTTTGAAAGGTACCTGTAGCTAGTATTCTCAGGCTTACACATACCTTCGTATCCACTGGGATGGGTTCCCCTCTGTTTGTTCTGGCTCTGAGGCGTGGCCGGCACAGCTCCACAAGTTGCTGTAGGATGTCCCTGTCCACCCTGTAATGCTCTACTATCTCCAGATCATGTAGCCCCTGGTAGGTTACCCTGGGTCTGAACACTCTCCTCCTCCTCCTCTTCTGGTGCCTGAGGTGGTCATGTGCATCATCCTCCACACCACCTTCAGTCTCCAACACATGCTGGTGGATCAAAGCTATGGCAGCCCCTAACATGTACATAATAAAAGTTCCCCGTCTGTATACACCACTGGTGCAGAGTGTATGGGAATACACAAATGTGTGTGAGGTGCTTTCACACTTTATAACATTGCCTAGCTAGGGGCAAACCGGTTTCACAATGCTCCAATGTGCTTACAGCAATGGCGACACACCCCTCTCTTGATGTCATCTTTATCTCAAGGGCACACCTCGGTGTTATAACTCTATGCTGTGAGGTGCATCCTTATACCAGCGGGGAATCTGCAATTCACTATTACTCCTCTCATTTGTATGGCATTGCCTACTAATTCCTAGCTACTGCGCATAACACTGTCTCTGCCCCTTAGCAACCCTTGCGCCATGAGTATGGTGTAGCATGCCTGCCATTGACTATTATGGGGAAATCATGATATGTGTTTTATTGCGGTTTTAGTCTATATTTTTATATATTCCTTGCGATCCCCTTTGTGCACAGCTGCCCTGTGCTTCCACGTTGCGATAGTGTGATAAATGTTAATTTTATATTTTGTACATGTTTTTTATGCCAATGGCTATATATTTAGCCATTGGCATATATTAACAATATAATATATGTGTTTTTTCCGCTGTCATAGCTCCGATTTTATGTCTGCAAAAATGTAAACTGTTTTCTATGCTTTACATTTCTGCATGCTTACACTATGCCTGCACCACTTCCTGAATCACTACATACCTTCATTTGCATGCTACACTGCTGCACATGGGGTAATTAGCATACAAGGCTCGGGAGTTGTGCAGGCATAGCATACGCAGGTAGTGCAAGTGGAAACAGCTCGTACCCGAATCACTCGATGGCCATCTTTGATGTTAGAACGCCACCAATGCTACGCCTGCACCTGGCGCAAGCTTCATGAATCCCAGGGATTGTGTTAGCAAAGGTAACACTTCCCTCTCAGTTACTCTCATGTGCACACAAGCACACAGTAAAACACTCATATATGCTGTACCTGTCCCTGTTGTCAGAATGTTCACAATATCTCATTTTCCCCCTGCTCTGGTAATTCACAGATGATTGCAGTCATTTGAGGTTCACACTTTATATCCTTCAGTAAATGCATGTTATGACAAAGATCCTTGTTCTGATGAAGTCATTGTCTATGATGAAAGTGCTTAACAACTAATGGATTTTGCTGGTGTTTGATTCAAATAAAGTGGAGTTTTCCTTGATGGCTACTGGGTGCATTACTTTTGGTTACTAGTATTTTTCGTGCATCCTGGAACATTTTATCATTTTATGACAAAATCTGTTATCCCATGAGGTTGAGGGATATGCTTATCATTTCTTGTCCCTCTTCTTTGTACTTCAACACATGCTGTAGGAATTGCATAATGCCAGAAATCCTCAATAAATATTAAAAAATGCTGGTGCACTAGTTTAGCAATTAGTGCAGTGGGTAATACAGGTGTTCATTGAGTCCAGGGTGCACAGTTCAAATCCTTTTGTACTTTTCATTTGTTTGTTTTTAATCTTAATCCATGCTGCATAGAGGTTGTATAGATGACTAATATTTTCTAAGACAGTTTTGAGGGTGAAGGATTTGAAGTCTGATTAGTGCATTGTAAGGCACACTACTTATCCCTGATGTCTAGCAGTTCCCTGCTTCTTTTTTTAATGTATGTCTTTAAGGCATGCCATATTGAGTATCCCTGGTATCTAGTGCCCCCCACTCCCTGTTTCCCATTCTGTTTATGTGCTACTCAAGCACTTGTTTAAGGAGTTATCCATGGTGGCTAGTGGTCTCCCTCCCCAATTCCCTATACTGTTTAAGTGTCACTCAGGCACATGTATGCAGTTATCCCTGGTGGCTAGTGGTTGCGCCACCCCCCATCCCCACATTGTTTATCTTCCCTCAAGCATGCCTATGAAGAGTTTTACTCTGTGGCTAGGGGTTACCCCCACCCAATTTTGCAGACACTGCTCATTAGTTTAGGGTGTGTGAAAGTATAGCAGCCTACCCACACACGTGCACACACACACACACACACACACACACACACACACACACACACACACACACACACACACACACACACACACACACACACACACAAAAACACATAAACAAAACAGCCCCCTCCCCACCCAATTCCCAATCACACTCGGCAATATTCGATTCATCCATACACACACACACACACACACACACACACACACACACACACACACTCATGCACATACTTGTTAATCCTCCCTTAGAAATACAATCCCCAGCACTTATCTCTACCATGATGGATGAACACAGCCATTTGGCAGTATTTGCTCCTGCAAAGTGCAAAGAGCTAGTGTGCTTACCAACATGGCTGAGCAATTCTATGAATTCCTAGGCACATAGATGCATTCCTGGAGGCAGTTCCATGGGACAGAGAGTACACGGCTAATTAGCATACGATGCTCCCCTGGAGTTCCTCATATGCGTCTAGCATTGCCAAACAGACAGCACACAGTTGTACTTTACATCTTCATGCAAAACCCCCATGGAGGGCTGTCTCTGAATTCTAAAAGGTTACTGTGACATGTATGAATTTCGCTCCTTGTATATAGCAGAAATAGCACAGGTTAGTTTTGGATAGGATTTGCATCTTTATTATGTTTGACTATGTCAGAGGCAACAGTATTTAGTAAAGCTGAATTTTTGTTTAAAATCTAAATATTTGTCAGTTATATGATGAGTATGTTAGACAATTTTATGTTTATATGTTGCTTTTTCACTGAAAGTTTTAGTGAAGATTTTTTTTCAAAAAAGCCAGCAAGAATGTTTGTCATTTCCCGGTTAGGGGTCACCACAGTAGAACTTCAGTCTGCTTATGATTGGCAGTCGATTTTCATGGTGCCGAGTTGCCAGCCCAACACCCAGCCTTCAGCAAAGGTAAGCCCATTCATGCATGTCTTTCGGAGACCACTCGACCACGGGGAGGACATGCAGACTCCACACAGAAGACATTCCAGCCGAGAATTGAACAGGAGAACCTCTTGCTGTGAGGTAACAACGCTACCGCTGCGGATATAAAAAGCCATCAAGAATAACATTATGAAATAAAATATTAATGATAAACATGTATTTGTTTAGACTTTTAGGAGTGTCATTACTTGGTATAAAGTGAAGTTTATTTTCAGCTTGAATAATGTCACAAAATGGTAACTGGAAATAAATCTAGGAAAGAAGTTCATTTGCCTTAGTTTACAAGACAGTATTGCACACCATCAAAAGGAGAAAAAATAATGAATCTCACATTCATAAAAGAGATTTTGAGTGTTATAAACCAGATATTTCCTTTGGTAATCAAGTAATACTAATGCACACTGTAAGCATAAAATTGCATTTTTAATAATTTATTGACATTAATAGAAATATGTAAAATAGCTAATCAAATTGATAAAAAGCAGTATATTAATCTTGCATAATAGGATGCTAGATTTACTCATAATTAAATCATTTTGCTATGAATATTACAATATAGTCACATGTACACAATATCCTAACACATATACAAAAACTATCATATGGAGGCATTTTAACTCTTCCTTACATATCCTAGGAAATTAATGCTATGAATAACCAATTATATAGGCAGAAAAAATACATTAATTCATTTTTCCATATCTAAAGGTAGTTTCTAAAGTTTGGGAAATCTTTCAGCTATTTTCAGTGACATAAGTAATTGCAAATGGAATTCCTATCAAATAACTGTGCAACTTTGTGGACAACCTGGAAGTTAGGGCTGACATAAGTCATTTGTACAACAAGGCAACATGTAGGTTGTGCTAATGATGGAAAAGACAGGCTATGATGTCTCAGCGCATATCTTAACATCGCTGATGCAAAGCAACAAGAACAGAACAGGCTATTAATAATTTGACAGAAGACCATTAGCAGGCCTACTTATTGCCTGCAGATGAATAAAAGATACAACTTTGAAGCTCCAAAAACAGTGCTATTCAGTTGTACAAACTCTTACCTTCTGTACAGCAGCCCATTGCAAGTGTTTCCAAGTGTGTAACAAAACATATAAAATATAACAATCAAATAAATGATAATAAATATAAAATGTTGGAGCGGGCAACACTGACCTTCTGGAAAATGTATCACATTTTTCATTGTTTTCAGAAGTGCTTATAGTTGCAAGCACTGCCTAAAACAGTTTTCATCAGAATGCACCGAAGACCAGTCAAACTGTTCCAAAACCAGCTGAACAAACTAATACGGATGAAGAAATAACCTAATCAGAGATTCCAGATGTACAGCAGGCCACTGTCTCCACTGTGTTAGAATAAATTACTAGTATACCCACCATTTATGGAATGTTGAGCAGCTTGCCAAAGACAGATAGATGGATGGCCAAAACTTGGCCATGTATACATATGGATGAATGACCACAACTTCCACAGAATGATGACTGTCCTGGGTGCAGTTATAAGGTCAATACAAACAGTGGTGTCGCTGATGGATGACCATATAGAAATTTCCAGATGTATAATGTTTACCCCAAACTGTTTTCTCTTACTTGAGTTGGTTTCTCTGAATGCACTGATACCAAGTAAAACAACTTATTGATGTGTTTTCCTTGACATACAATTTGCAGAGTCAAAATGTGAGTTGTACCAAATGAGTCCTTGTGATATGACTTCTTAGATGGATCTAGGCAAACATTTACCTGACCCGAAGATGCTAAGTGCCTCTCATTAACTAAAACGTGGTTGAGTTGCAAACACATTATCATTAACATATGAACTGCTTCATCAGACTTTATCTTACAGGGAAGAAGGAATTAAAAAAAAAAGTATATTGCACTCAAAAGTACACTAATGCACTCAGTCAAGATAATGCTTTGAAACCAATCATCTGTGAACATGGTGACCAAACATGATTGCAAACAGCATCTGTAAAACATTAAAACAACTCAAAACTACAAATTCTTTATTACCAAATACACACATAAGATAAGAAGGAAACTGCAGCTATTTTATCTCACACTAGTACTACTGTTTAAGACAAAAGATACAAAACCAAGCCCATATCCAGCCACATAAATGAACAATAATCATATAGGATCTATCTTAGTTTTAAATAAAAACTCAGAGGACTGTGCTAAATATGAGTGGGATGAACAATGAAAGGGCAATGACAAAAACATAAGTCATCCAATGCAAGACCCGATAATAGGAATGACTAATTCCTAGTTGAATGTTGTACTTCTAATTTGCAAGACAACTTTGTCTGGTTCATTGATAACAGACCCATCAATTGCCCAGGAGAAGTCATGTTCATGATTAAGAAATATCCAGCATTACAAAGAATACCTATAGATAGAATTAACAGTAGCACTGATATAGAGTAAAACTGTTTTACAGTGCAAATATTGATTGGCAGAAAAAGCAAAACTAACATATCTGTACTTTATTTATATCCTCCCACTTTAATCCACAGCATGAGAAAAACCTGCATGATACAATGCAGACATCGCGCAAACACAAATGAATTTATCATTTTGGGAGACTTCAGTGCCAACTGGAAAGGGACCATCAAACAAATTTGAAAAAATCCTTTAACATGAACAAAATAGGTAAGAATCCCACCAGAGATTGTCCAAGAATGATTAGCATAACATTGTTGAGTGGTTTAATTACTAATATCCCAGAAAAGATCCATAATGTAAATTTACTTCCTAATATAATGAGTGACCAGTGTCAGGTGCCTTCGCCTCAGTCATGTAAAAATAATTAAGACCTGCAATATAAATAATAAGATCAGTGCCAAAATCAGTATAAACAGGTCTCCTACTTGAACTTGAAAGCATATATTTGAGTCCCAGTCTAACAGATAATAATCCAACAGTTGCTCCATCCACCTTTACTAATACACTAGAACCCATATAAGAAGAACAGGTGTTCCACCAGAAGAAAAAAATGGCTGTGGTTAACTTCTGTCCTAAAAACCTACATTATACAATGGGATCACATCAAACAAACATAGAATCATTACAAATGCAGATAAATCCACTTATATTAAAATATAACAAAAATGCAGCTTGAGCAGGTGTTATAAACTTTCCTCAAGGCACTGAACACAAATCTAACTGATTTTAAAAATTTAACTCAGACAATAAATTATAGCCTTTTAAAGATCATGAGGGACCTATTGCCATATCCACCCTCCTCAAGTCTCAAAGCTTTCCAACCATTTACCCTTTTTTTTGGGTCCCCATCCATTATTTCATTCTTATGGTACCGCTACCCAGTGCCCCATAACAGGTCCACCAGTTACTCCAAAACCCCACTCAGACTTACTTCCTTTAATCCTCTGGTGATGGTCATGGAACCTAAGGATGTCCTAGTTGTCTCGTTCATCCACATCCATTGAGGAGATTTTTTAGTTGTACCCTACTCACTCTCCCGTGCCATGTGATAATATGGTTACACCCACACTCCCCTGCCATGTGATAATGTGGTTACATCTGAGGGGCATGCATTCAATGGGGATGTTGTAATGTAACACATAGGCCAAAACTTTACCTTGATAAAACACATAAAAAAGTATTTTATCCCCCCCCCAGAGGGGGGGCTTTGCTCCACCAGACCCTTTAATTATACATACCCACTCTTTGATTGTGCAACTATAGAGAAAGTAGAAATGACCACACAAACTCAATCACTGTTAGTATAACATAGAAACCACAATAACTAATCTTTGAGGAACAGCAATATGGGAATTCAGCACTGGGGGATTGAACTCAATGAGGTGACACCTCCTCCACTTTGCACTTGATCATGGGTAGACAACCAAACTTCTAGTAACCTTATGCTCCATTTCAGAGAACTGTCACAGAAGGAAATACATACTGTCCTCCAAAAAATGGACACATCTAACTCCTCAAGTCCACAGTCACTGCACCAAACATCATAAAGATCACTACCCTGTATATAGACAAATCTTTTGCACATGTTTACAACTTTACAACCTCATACCAACTCAAGGATTTATCTCACATAGTAACGGGCACTTAACTCCACTTTCAAAAGATAACTCTCCCAATACACCAACAGACATCAAGAAATGTCCAACATATGCTCTAAGAGGCTAGACAAACTGGTCTACAAACAGGTGCTTGACCATCTCAACATGAATGGCATCCATGCCAGCAACCAATGACTTTGATCTCTCCATTTATTGTCCACATCTATGAAGCAATAAAAAGTGTAAGTTATAAATTCGGTGCTTCCAGATCTCAAAAAGGCAGTTGAAATTATTAACCGTTCCCTCCTACTATATACATTAGCAAAAGTGGGTTTTGTTTAAGAGCTCCTCAGTGGTTTTCATATACCTAGTGAATGGTTTCATATACCTAGTTAAAAAGGAAAACCAGTTTCAGATGACATCAAGAGTCACTGTTCTTCTTAGTTCATTGACCTATAAGCTACTTTACTGTGGTTTTTGCCCTCCACTAGGCAGAAACTCTACTGTAGATCCTTCACCTAGGCACTGACATCTAGAAACAGGAAGCACCTTCCTTACACAAAGCAGCTTTCAGGCTCACAGCGGACAAAATATTTTTCTCAAAAATTGTTCTTGCAGCATGGGATTCTCTTCCATAGAATGTGATAGCCATTCAAGGAGCACAAAAGTACCTGTATCCTAGACAGTGGGTAAAGATTCCTGTGTTCATAACCCCTGAATCTTAACTTTCATGTATATACATATTCTTGTTTCGTGTAACAGAGTGGTGACTGTTTTCTGTATCATGATGCCGTAAACACCTGCATCAATGTAATTTATTATTGCTGCCTCTAGACTGGGTCATGGCTAATAAATGAATTAAGATTATTTTAAAATATCAAATAAATAACGAGCAGGATGATGATGATGATAGTAATATTAATGTTCTTTTAGCATGATGGCTAGAAGCATTATTTATGAACACAAGTATACATACTTCTTATGTGTTTATTTCATGTACAAATTGTGTTGAAACACACGGAGTATGGTTGTCATGCTCTGAAATCAGGAAAAAGATAAACTAAGTAAGCATTTAACTAGAGTTTAAAGACACCAAATCACTGTTAAAATAAAGTCTTGAACTTGGAACCAACAAGGAAGACTGCCAGCAGGCAAACAACAAAGGCAGAAGGTAAAGCTGCTTTAAAAGGCTGTTAGAACTTCACTTTTACATGTGGCAGGGTGAAGTGCCTAACATATTTTAAAGCCGTAGATTCCACAGTTCCAAACAGGGGCACTTTGTTTTTGCCTGCTATCTAACAGAGTTAAAGTGTTATACCAGCTATGAATGACAGTTATGCACTTTGAACTCCTACAGGTTTTTTTTCTGTAACTAGCAGTACATGAAGTAGGTAAAGCCCCGTGCACTACAAAGAATTATGATTGGATCTCTGATCATAACCCTCTATCACATCTTCTTAGCAAAGATGACAAGAGTCACCTCTCAAGCTTCACCCTCAAAGTGAATTTCTTGGAATCCATGTCTCGAACACATAATTACCTTTTTATGATCATAGCCACAGTCATGGAACTCTGTGTGGGATGTGAGCATGTTCTTTTATTTATTTGCTGTTTGTTAACCAGGTAAGTGACCTGGTCCAAGAACCCTTTTCAGCCATGACCACAGTCAAGTTAACAATGACAATACACATGCAAAAGAAAAAAATTGATACTTACGTATTATCACAACCAGATTGCTAACCTGTCACAATTTGTAATGTTTTCACAAAACAATGTCTTGAAACCTAAGAAGGGGTGCGTAAATTCGTAACTAGCATTCTGTCAGATTGTTTTTTACATATGAAGAGGAATAAGGGCAGAATTACTGTTCCTGGGGAGGATCCCTTCTCGACCTATACTTGAGTGGTGCTTCTGAGTCGTAGTTAATGTTACGATGGATGAAACTCACAATGTTCCCAACAACACAACCAGCCCATTTCAAAACCCTTTAAGTGCCAAGACTGGAATGTCTGCTTGTTACATTTGGGAGACATTTCTGTGAACCTTTCAGCATTTACAGCACCTCTTGTTAATACTGTAACTGTCTGTTGGGAGTAAACAAGTTCAGATAAACAGTAGTCTGTCTGTGAAGCGGGATAATGTGTAACACCCCTGGCACAGGAGTTCCACTGGGGAGAAAGGCTGGAGTCCCTGAGGAATCAATGGCCCGTTACTCAGTATTCCTTCCAGGCACCTTTGTTTTCCATGATTAGTGCCCATGAAAGTTTGATGGAATATTACTGAATAATTTTTATTTATTTATTTTATTTGCATTTGTTTAACCAGGATAGTCCATTGGGCTCAAGAACCCGTTTTCAATGGAGTCCTGGGGAGAAAAGCTCCACATACATATTTAACAGAGAATGAGGATATACATAGACATTACATGGGGTTCAACATGAGAAAAGTACCAAATACAGAGGATATACATATACATTTGATGGGGTAAAACATAGTACAATTTATGTAATTAAACATGCAGAGACAGCTGAAACAAGGCAATTAGAGTTACACCAAATTTATAAAAACAAATTTTTTTTTTTTTTTTAATATATATATATATATATATATATATATATATAGAGAGAGAGAGAGAGAGAGAGAGTTAGTGTAGTATACAGGTAGGCCAAGGGTAATGCTGCCTGGTGTTCATACAGTCAGAACTGAAAGAGTTACTAGATGAAATAGGAGTTTACGAAGGGTGAGAGCAGGAGCATTGCCATGTGGAGGATAGATAAAAGTGGAGTGATTTTTTGAAGGATGGGAGGCTTGTGATGGTACGAATAGAGGGAGGAAGGGAGTTCCAAAATAACTTCCCTTTGCTAAGGTTGCAATGAGGAATGCAGGATTTGTAATGCAGTGTACTATTGCATGGTTCACAGAACAAATGAGGCATGCCACTCACGGGTAGAAAATTTGACCATTTCTTGTCTTCCTGCCTCATACCTTCTGTAACACAGTACTACTTAGTTGTGTACATACCCCTTTTAAGGTTAAGATAAGTGTTTCTGTGGTTTACCTTCATGTGTGTGTATTGCACAAGGGCAAACAGCAATTGTCCAAAAGGCAGTTTGCCAAGTTTGCAAACGCCAAACAGAAAATGGTTTGAATGTGCAATGAGAGAATGCACAGTGGCATTCGCTCACTGCATATTCGATACTCTGGGGCAGATTGCACTATAGTGGAGATCGGAAAATGGTCCCTTTCCCCACTGTAGTACAATCTCTGAGTTAGAATATTAAAGTAGGGAGGTGGGGGTGCAGCCCCCCACATTGGGGGTGCAGGGGTGCTTGCCCCCCTGCTTTACACTTCATTAAAATTTTATTTCGATATTTATGTTCAAAAATCAGCAAATCTGCTTTTTGATTTGCTGATTTTCGAACATATTAAATTGTCGCTGTTTTTATATTCGTGTTTACGATTTGCTCATGAGAGCAATCACACCACTGTGATTTGGTTATGTAAAGGTAAACCGTTTTCGGCAAAACATAACGAATTATGCCACTTCGCAATGTGGTTGCAATAATATGCAAGTACCAAAAAAAGATGTAAATAGATTAAAGTATATATATATATATATATATATATATATATATATATATATATATATATATATATATAGCATAAACTATACTGAGTTAATAAAGAATTTGTAATATGTTACACAATAGTTGCATCAAAAGATGGTACTAGACATATAAAAAAAAAGAATGACTAAAAATTCAAGTGTGTTCTGCCGATCTGCCAGTTTACTGAGATGATTAAGCACACAAGCTGCTAAGGAGCTATAACATGTTGCCGTTGTAGTGATTCCTTAAGTCTTCATTAACAATACTGTAAATTTCTGTGTCATTTAAACAGACTGTGTTCACTGGTCACCTCTAAAAAAGGCAGTTGTGCCTAACTGATTACATGGTTGACAAATCAGACAAAACCATAAATATTACAATGGCCAATATCTTTCTCTGTCTCTGCATATGCACAAGCAAACACATATAATATGAGCACACAAGTATTGACATCACTAACATTAAGATAAAAACATTGAAAAACAAATGTCAGCACTGAACTGCAAATGCTCTGAAGCAGGCAGCAATAAAACCATGCTTTTTGAGGGGACCAAACCACCTCGCATCTCTCACACCCCCTGTTACTGTCCAGTTAATCGGGTGACTGACACCTATATATAAATACATCCATCCGCAAACACTTACAAATGTCCCCCCAGCACACACACGTGCATACATATAGATATGAAATTATATAGTATAACCCAGAGTTTGTCCATTATACAATATATAATTAAGTTTATGTTTAACAGTTATTGTTCTAATGTTACATTTTATTACACTGCTTAGTAGCTATCCTTATTTCCATGTAAGGTAAGAAGAGGTGTAATATACATGGGTGCTAGTGTGTGTGTGCATGAGTGTTGTATATCTTTGGCACAGGAATATAGCATATCATTCTGAACAGTTAAAGAAGTAGTAAAGTGCATGAAACCTTCTTTGGACTGATGTGTATTTGTATATTGTGCAGAAACAATTTAGGTCAAACAGAACAAGTTTATATACTGCATATTGGAAACTTACTTAGACCTAGACAAGTTAAAATGACTAAAGTCCCATTGGGAGCAACTGAAACAATAAAACACTTCCTTAAGTTTACAGTCATGTACCTAAAGATCAACACATATCTGAATTTTGGAGGAGGAAAAGAAAATTATCTTGCACACTGAGGAATGGCACATAAGAATGAAGGATTAAGCCATAAGGTAGCCCCTTTTCCAACAGTTTACTTGAATTTGTCTGTAAATGGAGGTGATATGAAGCAAACCTAGATCAGTAAAACATATCTTATTTATAAATTTATAGTGTGACTCAGCTGTGGCGTACTAACAGCTTAAGATGGGTATTGAACTGACAGCAAGATCATACTTGATAACTGGAGAACACCAAATGTGAATTAAGAGACACAACGTGAATTAAGAGACACGTCACTATAATTCTACCGAACTGTAATACAAAAGGAAGGCTCTTGTATGCCAAGTAAACATGCGCATTAGCATTGTTTGAAAGGGTTTGTTTGCATACAGTTATACCACATTGAAAGTCTTCCCTGCACCTACCTATATAAATTCTATTTACAGAAAAAACTTGCCAGTACACTGTAACTGCGTATTTTCCATTTTGCCTGCACCTACAGAAATAAGAGTACCTTATTGCTTTCATCATTTGCATAATACAGGTGTTCTTTTCTGTGCCATTACATTGTTTTTTTGCATTAAAACACATATGATCCTATAACTGGTGTGAAACCCATATAATCAGAGTGTTCTGTCTTGCCTAGGTTACTATACCTATAAACATACTCCCATGTAATCAGGGGTCTATATTACAAGAATGAACGATCAGAATGTTGAACGCGTATTTGTTGACATGTATTTAGTGAATAAGCGAAAGCTCTAAAGATCTAAAATGCTAAGTTTGTCAACACACGCAAATCAGCAAGTGATGTAATCATATCTACAGTACTCATTTTTCAGTTTATTCAACATAAATTAAACTAATAAATTAAAATACCATTGAAAATCTATGTTAGTAAATTTATATGACTACTTTACTGAGTGTGAGATATATAGAATTACACTCAGGAAGACATTTTACGAACAGTCACAATGCTATTGAAAGTTTAATATAGCACATGTGTGTTTCACAAACATGGTTCACTAGGGTGGGTTTAATTTAAATTACAATTACACTAGTTTATACATTTTTATGGTTCCTTCACTTAGATTATGAATAACAATAGTTGTATGTTGGGTTTAGGGTGTGTGTTCCGATTTAAGTATGCTTTAGGTTGATATTCACTGTGACACTGGGGGAAAGGTGTTGGCCAAGTAAAATATTTTGATAATGTGAGTTTCAACCATTTTAGCATTCGCTTATTTGTTAGATCGCTAAATACGTGTCGACAAATACGTGTTCTACATTCTGATCATTCATTCTTATAATATGCACCCATAATCAGAGTGTTCTGTCTTGCTTAGGTTACTATACCTATAAGTACACTCCCATATAATCAATGTTCTGTCTTGCCTGTGTTACTGTATCTATAAACATACTCCATATAATCAGAGTGTTCTGTCTTGCCTAGGTTACAGTATCTATAAACATACTCCCATATAATCAGAGTGTTCTGTCTTGCCTAGGTTACTATACCTATAAACATGCTCCTGTATAATCCTTGTGTTCTGTCTTGCCTAGGTTACTAAACCTATAAGCATATTCCCATATAATCTGAGTGATCTGTCTTGCCTAGGTTTCTAGACCTGTAAACATACTCCCAGGTTACTATACCTATAAACATACTGGGACCCAAAACACTGTGGCATAATTCTAAAATGATCACAATATGGAAAGAGGCCAACTACTGAGATATTCTTAAATGCACAAAGCCAGCTAAATGGATATGCTTTCATTGCAAAATGCTGCTGAACAGTTCACTCATTGTCTCTATCTAGAGCTTGTCTTAGAGCTGTCAGTGCAGCTTTTTTTGACAAATTAACAGGAAAGGTGTCTGACAGTAATATAATGTCAAGGCCAGTTTCAGAACTTGGCTTTTCACAGAAGATTGCTGGTTAAGAGCAAGCAGAGAGAGGATAAGGGGTTGTTTGCATAGTGCAAGTGTACATTAATTTAATCTAGCCTAATACATATCTGTGCCAGAAGTAGGCTAATGTATTATTCTCTCACTGTATTAAGGGAGGGAGACTCCATGCCCCCTTTCTTGTGGTTGCTTGCTTCTAATAAACAGAACTCAACACTCCAGGTTATGTGCTCCATCATATTATTAAAATATGTAGCTTGTCTAATCCCCTGCAGTCTACACATATTCAACCAATTAGGTTAAGCTTTTTCCCCCTAGAGGCTCATTTGTAGTTGTAGTCACATGGGAGACAATTAATAATTTCCTTAATGCCAAGCCTGACAACACAGCACAACAGATGTACATTTATTTGCACAGCTGGTCTCTTCACAAATCAAATAACTTATGAGATTTAAATTAACAGAACATCCATTTAACTAAATTTCATGAGATATCAGCCCTTTTTAGTCTAGTTCTCTTGTCTTTATCCTGGGCCTATGAAGAGAAAGTAATGTTCAGGAAAATAGTCTTACTAACAAAAAAGTATTTTCAAAGTATTGCAGGCTCACAAATACAGACCAGTTAAATGGAGTAACATTTTATTTTGAAATGTTCACAATGCAGCATTATGTTAAGGGCAGTATTCAAAGTTCTAGAAGAATGTAATATTATAGCAATAACCCATGCCTGGGTGTGGGTAATGCTGGATTTACCCATGGTTGGTGTGGTTTGGTCATGAGGGCAAAGCCCGTGTGGCCAAACAAAGCCAACCGTGGGTAAATCCAGCATTACCCACACCCAGAAGTGGGTTATTGCTATTATACAATGACATTATTTAAGAAAAAAAATAATTACTTTTCTTAAATAATGGCATTGTATAATGCCTCCTTGCTGCCCTTCCGCAGCTGTCTGGTATTCTGTGGCAGTTCTGATGTACTACGCATGCCTATGCAGTACATCAGAGCTGTGGGCAAAAGCAACGGAGAAAGTAAGATCTCCGTTGCTTTTTACAAACTGTTTTGCTATGTTAAATGGGTTTAACATAGTGAGATAGCTTTAAAAAAAGCAACGGAGAATCTCAGTTGTTTTTTTTAAAGCTGTCTCGCTATGTTGAACTCATTTAACATAGCAAGACAGTGTGAAGCAATGGAGATCTTGCTTTCTCCGTTGCTGTAAAAAAAGAGTTATAGTAATGGAAAAAGTCCAGGCAACCGGATCATTTTTCCATTACTATAACTCTGATTTACAACGTGCACGCTGACCAATCAGCGTGCATGTTTTTGAATATTAATGGGGAGTCGTTGTATAATATAGCAATAACCCATGTCTGGGTGTGGGTAATGCTGGATTTACCCACGGTTGGTGTGGTTTGGTCACGAGTCACTGCTATGACTTTGATAAGGTTGAAAAAGGAGAAGATAGGGCAGCTGTAAATAGGAGAGAGTAGACAAGGAACATATTAAGATGATTGTGCATGAGAAGATTGCAAAGGCTGGGTACTATGTTTTTGGTGGGAATAGACTCCCATTTTTCAAATTTTTTTTTTAATAAGGGATGTTGGAGAAGGAAGGTAGGTTCACTGACAGGATGCAGCTTGGAAGTGGATGACATAATGATACGGAGGAGCTAAGGCTCTTGCCACCCCCATAGTGCCTTTTTTAGGCAAGGCTCAAATTCTAAACCTACCACCCTAGAAAACAAAAATGGGAAGAAACTGAGGGTAATGCTGCTCAATGCCAGAAGTCTAAATCTCAAAATGCATGCACTCGAGGCCCTTCTCAGTATGGAGAACATCGATGTCTGTGCTGCAACTGAAACCTGGTTCAAGGCTCCTGAGAGCACCCTGGCACTATTAGGTTTTACCTCATATCATGCGTTCCGGCCCCAAAACCCAGACCACACCACAAAAGGAGGGGGTGTATCCATATTCATAAAGGATACCCACACCTCCAGGTTGGTGGCAACGCACAAAGCTTCAGAAACCATCCAGGTGCAACTAACCATAGGCAAAACTGCTCTACAAATTGTAGCATGCTACAGGCCACCCTCTCAAACTCAGGAACCCCACACAGCCTTCCTGAAGACACTGGAGGGTATAAATGTATCTCCAAACACCATCATATTGGGTGACTTCAACTACCTGAATATAGACTGGGAACATTACTCAAGCCCTAACTTTCTAGCCCAACGGTTCCTGGAGGTCATAAATTCAAATGCCATGGAACAGCTAGTCACAGTTCCCACGAGAGGAGAAAATAAACTAGATCTCATTATCACAAACATGGGGACAAAATGCTCCACACCGGAAGTATATCCCTCATTGGTGAGATCTGATCATAAACTAATCTCACTGGAAATCCACATCCCGCCCCCACCCCAAACAAAAAGACCACAGTGAAGAACTTCTAAAGCAAACTTCACACTACTCAAGACTGGTGTGGTATCCTTCAAGGCCCCTGAGCCAGTGGAAACCACAACCCAAGCTGCGAAGCCCTTACAAATGCCTTCTATGAACACCTCCAGAACTGCATGGATCAGGCAATCCCAAATAAAACCAAGACTCTTTCCACAAAGGGCAAACGTCCAGTCTGGTGGACCCCAGCCATTAACAAACTTTACAATAAGAGGAGAAAGCTATTACATGATAGAACAAAATCCATAAAAGGGAAGTCACCCCTGATCATTATTAGTAAAAAATACGAGCACTCATAAAATCAACTAAGGCCAATTTTGAGAGAAAAATTGCCATGGATTCAAAGGACAATCATAAGGCCTTTTTCAGCTATGTTAGGAACCTGGGTGGAAACTCCCAGATATGCTCAGAATTAGTCCAAAATGATACAAAAATCACTGAACCCACAGACATTGCCAACATACTGGCAGACAGGTTCAGTGCAAACTTCACCCCTCTCCCCTAAAGGAGAGATAACTATCCCAGCGGAGTGTAGCCTCCCAGACATCTCAAATGCACAGGTGAAAGCTGCTCTCTCTAAAGCTAAAAACACAGCATCAATGGGACCGGACGGTGTCCCCGGCTGTGTGCTACATGAGCTAAATGAGGAATTAAACCCGCACATAAGGCATCTGTTTAATTTCAGCCTTACCACAGGATACGTGCCCAAGGAGGGGCGTACGGCAACTGTGGTCCCACTCCACAAAGGCGGTGCCTCTACGGACCCTGGTAATTACCGCCCCATAAGCTTAACAAGTCTAGTCTGCAAAGCTATGGAGAGGATCATAATGGAGCTCATAAACAAAGATATAGGGGACTTGCAGACATTGGACCCGACCCAGTTTGGCTTCGTCAAGGGCAGATCATGCCTTTTGAACTTGGTCAACTTCTTCGAAACAGTCACCAAGGCCATTGATGAGGGAAAGGCAGTCCATACAGCCTACCTTGACCTTGCAAAGGCTTTCAACACAATACCCCACCTCGAGTATTGTAGAAAAACTTACCAGCTTAAATGTAAACCCATATGTCACAAGATGGGTTGCAAACTGGCTTAAAGACAGAACCCACAGGGTTAGAGTTGCTGGCGCTATGTCAGACTCCAAGCCGGTCACAAGTGGTGTCCCACAGGGCTCGGCCCTTGGCCCCCTATTGTTCGGCATCTACTTCTCAGAAGTACAGGCCAACATGGGAGGACTTTGGCTGACAAAGTTTGCTGATGACTGCAAACTGGGCGCCATAGTGGAAAGTGCATCGGACACGGATATCCTTCAGAAGGGACTCACGGAAACAGATAGCTGGTACCAGAGCCATGGCCTGAAGTTAAACGCCAAAAATGTATAGTCATACCCTTTGGGAAAAACAAGGTAACCCCAAGCTACCATATAGGTGGCAATCCACTAAGCACAGAAGAGGTTATCAGGGACCTGGGGACCCAGGTTGACAGTGGCCTTTCTTTGACACTCACGTTGCTAAAGTGGTTAGAAAGACCTTCTACATTGCCCCCTGATCATGAAGGGATTCACATCCAAATCTAGTGAGGTCATTGTTCCCCTGTACTCTTCACTTATCAGACCAATGATTGAGTACAATGCCCCATTCGGGATGTATCTCACCCGACATCTGCAGCAATTGGAGAGACCCCAAAAGTTCCTCACCAAAAGGATAAAGGGACTCCAAAATCTGGCATATGCTGCCAGATTGAAGAAACTCCAGCTCTATTCAGTTGCATACCGTCTGCTCAGAGGTGACATGTGCCTGACATACAAGGCCATGTCCAACCCGAATTAATGGACATGCTCCACCTCAAAAATCCAAATCCACCAAAACCACTAGAGCAAGCAACTTAAACCTTAGCACGGATATAAATAGGACGTGCTGGAGGGATAGATTTATCACTCAGAGACTCCCTATGCTGTGGAATAAAATCCCGGTCCATGTGAGGCAGAGCACCTCGCTGGCTCTGTTCAAGAGAAATCTTGACCTGTGGATGGGAGATCGTAGGTTTATCCTGGGAATCATCTCTGTGTCACTGCTGGACAGAGGCACAACAAACTAATGGGCACAGTATTTTTTCATATAAGGGGTGGCGTAAGCCACAAAAATTTGGGCTAGGCTTATAAATGCCTTAGGGCAAATAGCCTAGTATAAACCTATGAACCTATGAACCTATGGACATCCTATGTATGCAAGAGATGAGATGGAAGGGCAGTACAGCAAAGGAAATTGGCTTGGGATGCAGATTCTACTACTCAGGAGGGGGACAGGCTAGAAATGATGTAGGAATTGTGGTGAGAGAGGCTTCAGAAGGCAGTGAGGGATATCATCAGAATTAATGACAGATTCATGGCAATCAGACTCCAGTGTAATGATAGGGCAGTATTCATAAGCTCAGTCTATGCCCCAGAGCAGGGTTGTGATAGTGAGAAAAAGAGTGCATTCCGACAGCAGTTGCAGGACCTACTAGATAAAACAGAACAATAAGAATTGGTGTTGATAATGGGTGACTTGAATGCACATATCAGGACAGACAGAATAGGATATGAGGACTGCCTGGGTCCACATGGGTGGGGCAATAAGAATAAAGAAGGAGAAGCCATTCTAGACTTCTGTCTGACAAATGACTTGACAGCAGCCAACACATGGTTCAGAAAGAGAGATAGTCACAAGATCACATATAAGGGTAGCCAACATGCAACTCAGGTAGACTTCCTCCTAGTAAGGAAAAGACACTGGGGTAGAATCCATGATTGCAAAGTCATCCCCAGTGAAACAGTCAGCCCTCAGCATAAACCACTAGTTGCCACAATCAGCTGCAAGCAGTGGTCAGAGAAGACTCTAAGGTCAACAGATACCAGTCTGAAGACCTGGAAGTTGACTGGAGAGAAAGTACAACAGTTCAAAGAATTACACAGGGCTCTAGCACCCCAAGAAAAGGAGGAAATAGGTGGAGTTGAGCAAGAATGGCAGTACCTAAAAATAGCATGTGTTAGGACTACAGAAAATATAATGTGGCTGAGCCAGGTATGGAAATAAGGTACATAAGGAAATCTGGTGGTGGAATGCAGAAGTCCAGGAAGTCATCAAAAGAAAGAAGGAGTGCAGGAAGAAGTGGGAGATAGAAAAGACTGACCAGGCTAGGAAGGACTACTGGTCGGCTAACAAAGAAGCTAAGAAAGAACTTGCAATAGCAAAGAATAGCACAAAAAACACTTTGTGTAAATGCTGGTTCCAGGCAAGCATAGCACACAAGAAGAGAAAACTAAACCAGCAATGTTGAAGGATAAAATTTTAATGGTACACTCAAACACAAAGCTTTTGGGTACAAACACCCTTCTTCAGTGTGTAATAAAACTTTAAGTAAAAACAGCCATATATACAAATGCAATAGACACAGCCTACCAATAAAAATGTGACATCAATTAATACAATAATCGAATTATACTAACTAACAGATAAAATTTTCATTCAACTATTTAAAGCTACCCCCCGAATTCACGAATCTCTGTACAAGAATAAGCTTATTCTTGCACAGAGACTGAGGTTCATGTCCGTGTAGAGCAGCAGTGCACCTTGCATATTCATGAAGGCATGCTGCTGAACTCTCTACATGGACATGATCTGTGTGCGAGCACAGGGGGCATGTCCGTGCAGTGCATGGACACTAAATATACCTCCTGCACTCAAAAAGTGCCGTATCATATGAAAGTAGTGCTAAACTTATTTTAGTAAATGTAAATTATGTAGCAATTATTTTTTGTCAACCAGAGTAGAAGAGTAGTTCCAAAAGTGAAATGTCAGTGTAGAAAAGATGTGAAACCCCCCATATAAACACATGTGCCCCATACAGTATAGTCACACAAGTATATAATGTAATGAAAGCACATAAGGACATGTCATGGAAGGTAAACTTAAAAGTATAAATGTGTATGTAAATATTTATGTTACATTATACAATGACTGGCCATTAACACACAAAATGAGTATGCTAATTGGCCAGCCCAAACAGAGTGCTCATTGTAAATCCGAGAGTATGCAAATGGAAAAAGATCCGGATGCCTGGATCACTTCCATTTGTATACCACCTGTTTGTATTTCCAGTCTGCAGAGGTAGCAATGGGTAAATGATCTCTGTTGTATTTACAAACTTATCTGGCTATGTGTTACCAGTTGAAGAACTCATATAACATAGCAAGATATAAAAAAATGCAATGGAGATCTTCCTTTCAACAGAGAAAGGAAGATCTCTGTTGCCTTTTTAATATATCTCACTATGTTATATGAGTTCATCAACTCGTATAACATACCAAGATCTGTTAAAAAAAGCAATTGAGATATTCCTATCTCTGTTAGTACCTCTGCATAGCACTGATGTACTGCATAGTCAGCCCTACCAAGTCTCAAACCCACAATGCCGTCTTCAACAATTACACCAATGTACCACTATATCATCTGACCTGTAAGACAATGTAGTGCTTTAACGAACATATCCTGCATTCAGGTCATTTAACATTAATTAAAAAAGAAAACAGCGGTCCCAAGTGTTGAACCTATAACCCTGAACATTTTAAGCAGTGGAATGTACCAATACACCAAGTGAACTGCAGGAAATGCTGCTGCTTTTTCAAACATATCATACAATAGAGGCATACAAGATTAGGGGGAAAGTGTTGTGGAACCCTTTGTGCATTGTATAAATAGACATACACACACACACACACACACACACACACACACACACGCACACGCACACGCACACACACACACACACACAACCATAAGTGTGTGTGTGTGTGTGTGTGTGTGTGTGTGTGTGTCAGATGAACCATATATATGTAAGCATACAGTTATACTATAGATATACATATATTAAATATAACAGAAGAAAAATAAAAATAAAAAAAATTAAAAATTCAAAAAATAAAAAATATATATATGTGTGTATATATATATATATATATATATATATAAATATAAATATATATATATATATATATATATATATATATATATATATATATATATATATATATATATATATATAAAACATGCATTGCAGTTATATCTCTGAACCATCCCTCCCAACCTGTTAGTGCAAGGAACCTGTACAAAGACTGTAAAAGGGGAGGGGGAAATGGGCCACATATATGGACATAGTTAGAAAATCGTTCTTACAAATGAAGATGTGTTACAGCAACCGTGTGTGTTTCATCAGACAATCACTGAAGGATATGATGGGAACTGAAATGTCATGTCATGTATTTACTGACATAAATCCTTGGATCATCACCATGATTTACCTGACAAATAGAAATAAACTGTGGAACTGGACAAAAGTATGGACCAAACATCTGGACATTCTGTGGAAAATCTGGCTGTGAAGAAGTATGCTCAGTACCCCTTAATGCAATGAATGTGGAGCAAGCCTGACAAAGTGGGGGGACAAAGGTATGAAAATAGGGACATGTACAAAATATGTCAGTAGATAAGCTGACAATGTTCATGTAGTAGCAGTGTATGTCCTAACATATATCAACTGAAATATCACAATTCCAGGACACAATTGCTTCTCATTAGTTACTGACCTTAGTCCCCACATCCTTCCATTGATGTGTCATACATACATAACAGTTATGGGGACCAGATCAAAGATATTGGCCTTACAACTGGGCATCCTATGAATATGTGGACATAACACAACAGTAGGGAAACTACACTGAGCTACCGAGCTATGTCCAAACTACAATCAGACTGACATAACACTACCCAGGTCCAGCTCTGGGGCTGTACACATGCGGTAGCAAATATAACAGGCAGTACAGGGATGTAATACTAGTGGAACACAGACACTGGTGTGAAAGTGCATACCCCCAAACAAGTGACCTGCAGTCACAGTGACATACCAGTAAGCAAACAGAACAAGACAGTATAATACTGTCAGAGCAACCACATACAGTTTACCACTTACACATTACTGCTACATATACTGCCCTAATCCACAGTGTACTGGGAATCCAGAGGTGTTACATGACATATCACAGTCAGCCCCTACAAGCATACAGACCTGATAGATCACCAGCAGCTGTAGCAGCATGCAGAGTGGGATAGGTAAAGGATCTATGGCATTCACAGCTGCTACTCTCCCTACCCAGCCTAAAACATATAAACACATAACACTGATACACAGTCTTGGCAGTCTGTTCACAATGGCCCGACAGCCATACTGTCATATGTGCAGATTTCCACAGAATTACCAGGGTGTGGACACATAACCCTGGCCACACCTGAATACCATGGCCAGGAGTCTGCCAGGTCATTGTCATGCTAACTGGTGTGCAGTTGGTAATTAATGATATACCATACATCTGCACCTCATAGTGCAGGACATCTGGACAGTCTATGGCATATGTATGGGACAGGGGACTGGAAAGAGGGACATATCACACCTAATGGTGTTAAAAACTGAAACAGTATCTGCTGTTACATGGTTGTTGTGAAGGAAATGATGTGTGGAACACCAATGGATGACAACACATACTGACTACAATCCTCACATTATCCTACCAACCCCATAAAAACAAATGTTGCTCAAGGAACAGACCAAGCATAATAGGCAAACATCTGGCCAGTCTGTGGGCAACATGCCAGTTGAGAACTATGTCAGAGGCATATCACTGTCAGATGTCAAGTCACCCTTTAAATGCATGTCCAGACAAACCCTGTCAATGTAGCAACCCCCCATGTGTATAACAATGCTAATGACATACAAGCTGTACCAATCTCTGGAGCTTTGTCCCCATGTTGCGGAGCTGTCTCCACATGTCCTGTCCTGTGAGATATTTCCACCTACTGTCTGTGAAGCTATGGTGCCCCCACCTCTGTAATGTCCCCCGCACAGGCCAGGTAAATGGGCAAGGACCACATGAAGGGCATCCCATATGATGGAACTAGCAGTTGTGTCCAGGCCCACAACACAATACTATGTGGGCACCTACATAGCTTTATGGCCTCAGCAATACCTGACAGGACAACATCAACCCCCTTAAGGTAGACTGATTGCTTGTGGTGGACAGCAGTATTACACAAACCACAGACTTGGTCCCTAGATTGGCTGTACAGGCCAAATCAGGAGCACGCACCTACCTGGCATCAAGTCAGCCTTTGTCTGATCAAGCATATAAGGTCACAGGTGGAGTACTGTAAGGCTAACTATGAGTACAAATTGGACACATCCACCAAGGCCAATCACAAGGCCATCTTCACATATGTCTGCAGTCTCTGAGGCCACAAACCAGCCCACCCCGTAATGGTGACCAGTCAGGCCACATGTACACACAACATAGCTGTAGGCAACCTGCTGCAGATAGGTTTAGGGCAAACATCACCCCCTGGCTCAGCAACACTATAGCTGGATATGCACAGCCCCCACACCTCTCCCCTCATCACCAGTGAGCAGGTACATATTGCCTACTGAAAGGCAACAAATGTAGATATCCATGGCACCTGATAACATCTTTGTCTGCATCCTACATGAACTCAGGCATGTCCATCCACTCCATTACACAACGTAGTCACAACAAGGCTTGGCACCATCCACACCACATCCACATAGAAGATGGCCAATGTCATCCCTCGACACACACATGAATGAGGCGTACAGGAGTAGGAAATTAAGTAGGCCTCATTGGGGGGAATATAACACCTCAGGGCCAGCAGTGCAAAACATGTAGATACAGCACTGATATGTTACAGGAGTATGGTGTGGTTGTGAGTGGTGGCTACTGGCATTCAATGTAGATGTGCAGGTTCTGTACATATGGTTGACAAATGTATGAGGTCCTGTGATGTGTCTCCCTTGTTATGTCTGCCAGGTGCAATGTTGCATCAGCAAAGGTCAATTTTCTCAGCGGCTCAGAAAAATATAGTCATAGAAGCCATACTACACAACCATGCCATAATGTTTGGCTGGAGCCTCCAACATCTGCAAGAGAGGATGACCTTGTCCACAGTGTAAACAATGCTAGCCTACGTGCATGCACATATGAGTAGATCTAGTATTGTGAAAGTGACCTCATATGCCATGCCTGGCAAAGGGCTGCTGCAAATCCCATGGACTGTACAGCCACAGGCATGGGCCTGGCCTTGCATCCCCACTGGCACCCACTGGGGAGCTCCACGGGTACCTTGGGGCACCCATCCCAGTATAACATCAGAGTACAGGCCCCGCACATACTGGTGATGGTTGGCACCCAGACAATGGACGAGGTGTGTGCAGGTAAGGCCCTAGTGTAGATTACTAGACTAGTGTAGCAGACATACTTGCAATTGTAAAGTATCTACGTACATGTGTCAGGTCAGATTGCAGTTGTGGACAGGGTTTTCTAATACAAAGACGTGCACATCTATGGTGAAGGCCAGCAAATTGTGTAGTATTGGGGGTTGTACTGTACATGTGCAGACATGCTGCATCCATCCTGCACCAATGCCACTTGTGTGTCTGCTGACCATACTCCCCTTACACAACTACCTAGGTCCCTTCTGTCTACAAGTGGGGCAGAAGCCTGCAACTGGTGAGCATGCAATTGTACTGTTGTGGTTTGCCAGTACCCCATGCTTGTGAAGGCCATGCAGTGTACCATGCACACAATGTCACTCCTAGCCATATTGCTTTATGTGCATGTTCACCTGTATTGGGGTCAACTGCATTGCATCACAGTGGTCACTACAGGGGCATATCTGATGAGAATGTATCATACCTGTGGCATAACACATGGCCTGTCAGTGCAAGATGTCTGGACAGAGAGCAACATAATGGGTGGACAAATGGCCTAAGGTAGGGACATGTGTGAAACATTACTGGCATATAGTGGATATTTATATAGTGGATATAAACAGTGCAGACACCCCTGTTAAGATGCCAGGTGTTTGTGATGTATATACAAACTGAGACCACAATATGTCAGTACTCATATTTTCCAAACTGTAATGTGACCTATGAGCTGAACAATTCCCTGTACAAACAAACAATCTGTTGGCCACCAAATATGGAGTATACAAACTTCATAATATGCTGGATGTATATGTGTGCACACCCTTCAAATAATATGTCATAGCAGCAGCTTGTGATTTACTGACAGCATACAGTCTGCTTAGGTACACACCAGCCATCAAGTAAAGGCACTCTGAGTAACACCAAATAACAGTCTGCTGTCCAAGTGGGATACCCATGACATATGCTCAGTTGCTGCGATGAGATCAGACAGGAGGCCCCATGGACTATGCTGTTTGCAGATGACATTGTGATCTGTAGTGAGAGTAGGAATCAGGTTGAGGAGACTCTGGAGAGGTGGAGATATGCTCTAGAGAGCAGAGGAATGAAGGTCAGCAGGGCTAAGACAGAATATATGTGTGTAAATGAGAGGGAGGGTAGAGGAATGGTGAGGATGCAGGGAGTAGAGTTGGTAAAGGTGGACAAGTTTAAGTACTTGGGATCAATAGTTCAGAGTAATGGGGAATGTGGAAGAGAGGTGAAAAAGAGAGTACAGGCAGAGTGGAATGGGTGGAGAAGAGTGTCAGGAGTGATTTGTGACAGACGGGTACCAGTAAGAGTGAAAGGGAAGGTCTACAAGAGGGTAGTGAGACCAGCTATGTTATATGGGTTGGAGACAGTGGCATTGACAAAAAGGCAGGAGTCAGAGCTGGATGTGGTAGAGTTCAAGAGATGATATCTATGTTTACACATTTATATGTTTATTATGTTTATTTGTTGAACACATTAATTTTCTGTGTTTCATTCATTGGATTTATTATTTGGATATGCTTAGAATAGGCTTACTTTGGTGGTTTGGTACTTTAATTGGAGGTTTGGCTTTAAAGGAAATGATGTCATATTAATTAACTTTTTTATATTTAAATATGAGTGTATTTGTATTTTATCTTGTCTGATGAAGTTTGCTTAATGTAGTAAATGAAAGCACTTACTTTTACATTTATTTTGGCTTTCAGTGTGTTTTTTTCTTCCATTTAGTGTTTTATTTGCAGAGTTAAAGATGTTAAGATTTGCACTCAGTGTGACTAGGATGGATAGGATTAGGAATCAGTATATTAGAGGGTCAGCTCATGTTGGACAGTTTGGAGACAAAGCAAGAGAGACGAGATTGCATTGGTTTGGACATGTGCTGAGGAGGGATGATGGGTATATTGGGAAAAAGATGCTAAGGATGGAGCTGCCAGGTAAGAGGAAAAGAGGAAGGCCTGATAAGGTTTATAGACGTGGTGAGAGAGGACATGCAGGCGGTTGGTGTGACAGAGCAAGATGCAGAGGATAGGAAGAAATGGAAAGAGATGATCCGCTGTGGCGACCCCTAATAGGAAAAGCCGAAAGATGATGATGATGATGATGCTCAGTTGCCTGCAACAGCAACAGCCATGGCTTGCAAACAGCATACAAAGAAGCAAATGGATCTCATATTTGAAAGCTATCAGTCAAGAGTAGGGTACAACAACATTACCACAACTATGCATACACCATGGAACACAGTGGAGACAGTTGACAAAAGGTGGAGTGAATATGGGACAATAGTGCAGCTGACAAGAACCTGATGTCCCTTCAAAAATGATAACAACACATGTTAAGTCCTGGCCAGGGAGGTTGCCAGGGGACATACAGCAACACTGAGGAGGTTGCAGGAACCTCTTGCTAGTACTGCTCTTCTGTGCTACCTGTGAGAACACTCCCCTGTATTCTGCATACATCTGGCCTATGGGGTAGGATTAGAAGATGGAAGCATTTCCACACACCAAAAACAGTCAGGAGTGGATACATATTGCAGTACAGCACATCATGTCTCCCAAAGACAGGTGTAAAAATGTGTTATGGTGTAATGAGCCTAGGGATGAACCTCACAACCACAATACCAACAGGTATGTGTGGTGCAAGCAACACCTCTCATAACCTGAACACCAACATCCCCATGGTAAATCACACTGGTGTCAGTGGCCTGCTGTGGAGCTGCCATTCCACAGACAGAACAGGGCCTGTAGTCACGGTGGTGGGAATTCTGAACATTTCCAAATAACACCAACTTCTGCCCAAAAGCCATCAGGCATCTGCAAGAACATTGAAGATGAGGAGGTGCATCAGCCTTCAACATGACAAAGAACTACAGCATACATCCAAAGCTACCTAAGAATGGCTCCACCTGAACACAAACATGGTTATGGACTGGCCCAGCCAGAGCCTAAACCTACACCAGATAGAAAACCCCAGTGTGACCTGATGAGGGCTGTGCACATGAGCTGTTTGCAAAGACTGTTTGCTTAATTTTTTTCTTTTTGTGGATGGAAGAAGAACTGACCATGGAAATGACAGCCTGTTCTATGGTCAAATTGAAAAGGGTGCCTCTTTCTTGGGAAAGACAAGCAATAAATGCCTGTAAAACTACCAGTCCACAAAAGTTATTTTTCTGAGAGAAAAAAAGCATTTTCAAACACTATGGCAGCCTCACAATGGAGAGATGATAAAATCAGCAAGCAAAGGAAAGCAGTATTACTGGAACTGAATTCATTCTCAGGATATCATGAGATGGACTCCGTTTTTACAAAATCTCACAAAGATGACACCAATATATATATATATATATATATATATATATATATATATATATATATATATATATATATATATATATATATATATATATGTATATATATATAGAGAGAGAGAGAGGGGGGGGGACTGTATTTTTATGTGGCATATATCACTGACAGAAAAAATAAAAAAAAAACAGTTGGGTGCACACATCCCAGAATAAAAATACTGCCCAATCTTGGTAGGCACACTCGTACTCAGGAATGGAAAAAATTACAGTGTAGAATTCTCAAGACACCGAAACATTCCTACAGTGACATTAGGCTAGGATCAGTGGAAGGATAGCCACCTGTTGTAGAAGGAAGTAATAGTCCACAAAAAACACAAAATTCTAACACAGGTTATGTCACAGCATGATGGAACAATGAATCCCTAAGTAAGGAGAAATAGGAGGAACTATAGACATCTGAAGAAGAAATATGGACATGGGAAAGAAAAGAGATTTAATATGGTGCTGTATTTGTGCAAAGGAGAAAGCAAAACTAATCTATATAAAAAAAAATCAGCATCAAAGAAATTTAGAGAAATACAGACAAAGGCATCTGAATATGGAACATTTTACAATAGAAAAATAAGAAAATAAAAGGGGAAATAGAAAGAGGATTAGTAATTGTGAAGTTAAAGAAATAGAAACTGACGTTATGGATTACCTGTGAAGTGAAGGATGTAGTGTAGAAAATGTAACTCTGATAAAATTATAGCATGACAGAACAACAAGTCCCCAAATTAAAGAGAAACCAGAGGAGAGGGAAGCATCTGATCAGTTGCTATATGAAGATACTTTGGAGCTTTCAGTAGGAAATCAGTACAAAAGTTCAGTTACAATTGCACAGCAAGGGAAGGAACAGGAAATTGTTCCAACTCTGATGCAGTCAATGTTGTGTACTCTGTGCCAGTGAGTTCCCATGTGAAAGAGCAGCAGATGAAACAGGATGAAGCTGAAGAGAATATGGCACAGGAAGATGTTCTAGAACTAACTGCAAAATATCTGCAGGAAACAGAGAACAAAGAATGTGCCCTTAGTTTAATAGAAAATGAGGTACTCACGTATTATCACAACCACATTTTCGCGGTTGTGAATCGCGCATCATTGAATACAGACAAGCGCATGAAACACTGTAAAATGTTCAGACTCCTCATTGCTGGTAAAAAAAACCTGTGGACTACCTTCAGGGGCAGCAAAACTTTCCAAATTCCTCTTCTGGTTTGCCGTGCATTACAGACGCACGCTTCAATTGCCATCCATGCTCTCTTATTGATGAATGGAAAATGTGAACCGTCACAAACAAGGAAAACGCACACACAGGAAGGAGGCTTTTTGGAAAGCAATACTTTCTTTAAAAAAAATGTAAACATACTGTATGCACAATAACCATTGTGATGTGAAAGATCAGGGATAGTAATGCTTGTAAAAAGTCAGGGTTGATGATGTTGATAGGCAACTGTGAGTTCCTGATTACACATAGTAAGAATGGTAAAGACGACATGTTACTGGCTGATGAAGGGTTTCTTCTTGTTATTTGTAGAATGTGGCTGTTTTTTAATTTGGACCTGAACGTATGTTAACAAACTGTTAAAAAAAAAAAGTGAAGTAAAACCATTATTCCTGTGGCTGTGCCTTTCTATATGGGGGAAAGTGGTTAGCAATTGCAGACAGTAAGACAGCAGCCCTGACAGTTGTAGCGTGTATGCACTTTACTGCCGACTACATGACATGTTGGCGGCAAAGTGCATACCGAAACAGCAACATTAACTTTATCATTTTTTAATGATAACCCTGCCCAAAACAACCTTTATTGTGCAAGGAAACCCATTTTCTGACACTGTGACACCATTAACATTTAGATGTAAACATCGGGAAGCAACCGTTATTATCGCAAAAATGTGGTTGCGATAATACGTAAGTACCGAAAATGATTTAAGGGAAGAGTTGCTTGATTTAATAGAGATGGATAAACATATTAAGATTGATGAAAGAAATAGAATACAGAAAGTCAATAAAACCCACAATGTTAGAAGTCTGATAAAACAAATGAACACAGCAATCAAGACTGTTTATAGAAATTCATGTAATGTAACAGAAGTAAGTAGGATATAATACTGTGCAGCTAAATTAATAACAGATAAAAGTCTTAGCAAACACAGGACAGTAAGGGAAAGGAAGGCGAAAATCAAATGCCATCATGGAAGTATTGAACAGAGAAAACTATACAGCAATTAAGACAAAAAGTGTTGGTGTCAGAAGAGGGAAGATTTCAACAAAAATACTCAGAAAGATAGATGTGATAAAAACAGCATGCAGTATCAGAACAGACCAGGATCTATCCTACACTACTGCAAGCAATGAACTAAAGATATCAGCACAAGTGGAAAAAAAACTTAGAAGATATGTAAATAAATATAAAGGAAATGTACAAATAAGCAACTTATTGATTACCCAAAAAGTTATATAGAGTATTGGTAAACAATGTAAAAGAAATAGAAACACTACCAAAAAAAGAAGAAATAGACATTTTGGAGAAATATCTATGAAGATCCTGTGAAACATAACAAAGATGCTGAATGGACTGAATAAGTAAAAGAAAGAATAAGAAGTTGAAATGTACAGGATATGAAATGGGATGAAGTAATGGCCAGAGAGATTAAACAAAGTTAGGAAAAGCTCATAACTGGAAAACCCCAGGTCCAGATGTAGTACCTAAACTCTGGCTAAAAGTATTAACATCTTTACATGAAGATTTAGCCATAAGGAAAGCATTTATATGTGCACCCCAAACAGATTCCAGCCTGGTTAACAACAGAAAAAACAATACTCCTGCTTAAAGGGACACTATCTCCTTTGTAAAATCACACTTCTGCCTCAGACCGAAGCTGAAAACATTGCTACCCACTTAACTAATCACCTCCCTGTTTGTGACATCACTAATGACGTTGTGACTATCCCACTCACAGCGTTAAATTTCTGTAAAAAGGTGCACAAACCTGTATTCCAGTCTTTTCCTTCTGGATTAAGACACTCAGGGCTTGAATTCCTTGCTTTGCTGTTGGAGTTATGTTGTATAGTGAGCCATACTAAAATTAATACAATAATAAAGAGTGCCTATTTTTTTATAGGTAACAAAATCAAAGTAAATCCAGCAATAAGCAAAGGCACTGCTTGCCGCTGTCCAGCTATTAGTCATTAAGGGGAGCAAGTGAACCATAATAAATTAAGGGTAATGTGGGCCTGATGTCTGTGGGAGGGAGAAGAACAAAATGATATAGTAATTTGGGTTCGTTATGTTTTATAAGCACCAGTCACTCACGCCACTACCTATTTTGCAAAGCTTACACTTAGCTTCTTGATCCCTACTATGCAGACCACCCTTTAAAAGACAGGAACATTTTGTAATCTGTAATGTTTTGTGTGGCTCTTCTGTTTGACTCCTGGACTTCCACTTTTTAAAATATTTCTTATGGTGTTTCACGTACCTATTGCACCCTGTAAAACTATGCGTTTGAACCTAAAAAAAGTCAGAAAATAATGACAGACATTTGAGTTTCATACTTCATGTCCTTTCAGAAAATCCGTGCTAATGCAAAACCTTATTCTATCGATTTCTCTGTTTTTAAGAGTAATATTTAAAAATGCCCATATTTTTGGTCATTTCTGGGCCCATTATTGATTGCTTGGTCCAGAGTTCTTGCTCTAAGAGGTTGAGAGGAATGATGGTCAGACCGAGCGCTGTAGCGCTCAGTGTGTGGTCTAAACTGCAACAACTGCTTACTATATCGTAGCAAGCATCTTGTTACAGTTAAAAAAAAAGAAGAAATTGAAAGTACTTTGCAACTGTAACAAAATGCTTGCTACAATATAGCAAGCAGTTGCTACAGTTTAGACCAAACACCAGGCGTTACAGCTCTTAGTCTCACCACGAATGCGATACCGGAATTTAAAATCCAGTATCGGGTTAATCAAAGATCAGGATTAGCTGATCTCTCTGTATGTGTTGTTTAAACTGTAGCAAGCATGTTGCTACAGTTTAAACCAATTTCTTTTACTTTGTTTTGTCATTTAGACAACAAGGCGATATAAAGCAACGTGTCTTTTGAAGGTGTTGCTTCCTGCTTGAAGAACTTAAATTTTATGCAAGTCATTAGACCTACGTTTATCAGCAGATATTGTAAATTTAAATATTGTTAAAGCCTTTGATATGTGCCACATATAGAACTTTTGTTAATAATGGTGAACATCTGTATTCCTTTTTAGTATTACAGCATGTGTGAAGAACAAGCTGCATAACAGGAAATGTAAAGCTAGAATTAAGAACACATTCTCAGATGATACGTTTATAAACATAGGAGGCTGGAGTTTGCAAAGGTCTGTCTTGGGGGTTTTCCTTTTTAATGTATTTATGTCTATTCGCCAAGGTGGTGAGGAAATATATATATATATATTTTAATCTGGTTGTGATGCAAAGATAGGCAGTATTATAACAGACACTGTAGTGCAGAAAAAGCTGCAGTATTTAGACACTTTGGCAGAATAGCCAGACTTTAACAAGGATTATTACAATAGAAGTAAATAAAGAGTTCTGCATTTTAGAAAGGAAAACAATACAAACTCATATGCTATCACCACACCGTGACTCTGGCAGGTACTGTCAAAGCTGTAGAAGTAACTGTGGTGTGCTCACTTCAATTTGAAGCCAGTGGTATTACCTTTATCTGAAAATAATACACAATTTTAAGGGGTGCATTGCATGTGATAAAGTGCAGCTATTGTTGCCAGTGTTTAAGACTCTGTTAAGACCCTTAATTGAATATTGTAGAGACTTGTGCAATCACAATCAGTCCCGACTAAAACTTTGGAAAGAATATAAAAAAATCAAACAAGTTATGGCTATGAATATATATGAGATATAATGAATGAATGACTGAGGGTGATAAAGCTATATTCAGTAGCTTTAGTTTGTGATGGATGGTTTGATCTTGATATAAAAGTCTTACATGAGATGCTTGCCTCACTGATGGATGTAATTCTGTCTCAGTAACATGGTACCAAAAATAACTGTTTCTTTGCCGAAGTGTCCAGTTTCCACACAAATGTGAAGAAAGATATATTTCTAACTGAAGCAAGAAGCCTAAAGAATTTACTACCAACATCATTTAGGATGTCAATTAACTTATATTGTTTTGAATTTCAGTAGATTTATCATTTGGTTATAGGGTGTATGACTCAGGTGCCAATGGATGTAGACTCCTAAGTAATCGCACTTGAGTTACAAAGAATAGTAAAGACACCTATCTGTTCAACAGACTGACTTCCGTGCTATACTGAAGCTGTTGTATTCAGATTTTAAAATATGTTTTAGAAACCTGTGAAAATACTGTGCAAACTGTGTGAATCAGAAGGCTAAAACATTAACATTTGCCACAGGCAAACTCGTTCAAACTAGTTGTCCAGATGTTGGAATAACTAGCAGAGGAGGAGCTAGATGATGAGTTTTAGGAATCAGCTTGCTCACCTTAAGAGGACAGGATATGAATGACGGGTGTTAGGGCTGGTCTCGTATACCTGAGGGGGAGAGGATATCATTGGTGAGGTGACTGATGAGTGTTAGGGATCATTTCTCTCACCTTCATGGGGCAGGATTTGAATGGCAAAGTGGATGATGAGTGTTACGGATCAGCTCACTCACCTTAAGGGGACAGGATATGAATGGCACAGTGGATGATGCATGGTAGGGATTGGCTTTTTCATTCCTTAGGGGACATGATTTAGGTCCATAGGTGTTTACTAGGCTAATGACCACAAGGGGCTTATTAAGCCTAGCCATGCATCCCAAATCTCTGAGAAGTTCTGGTATCCCTTGATAAGTGTAACCAGGGGTCTGGGAGATGGACTTACATGTTACCTGTTTGCATCAGAGACATAGGTGCCAAACCAGGGATGAATTTCCAGTTTTCCATCCAATTGTCCAAGTTGCCTTTGAATTGGGATTAGGGAGGAACTCTGCTTCACATGGATGGGGAGCCTGTTCCATAGATGGGGTAATCTCTGGGATACATACCTATCTCTCCAGCAGGTCCTATTTATATCACAGGCAAGGTTTAAGTCTTTAGAACTGGTAATTCAGGTGTTGTTTGTTTCACGGATATGCAAGGGGTCCATCAGAGTGGGGTCTGACAATGCCCTGTATGCCAGGCATAGATCTCCCCTCAAAAGCCTGGAGGAGACAGAATACAGGGATAGGGCCTTGATGTGGTCTTCATATGACATATTACTTGCACCGTGTATTCTTTTAGTGAAGAACCACTTTGAGCATTCCAGTTGTTGCATATTTCTGGTTAGGTATATACCAAAGAGGGCATTACAGTCAATGATCTGATGAATGCTGAATTCAGTGGAACAATGACTTCCTTGGATTTAGATGCCAACTGTGAGGTGGATGATGAGTGCTAGGGTCAGCTCCCTCACTTTAGGGGGGCAGGATATGTAATATGCAATAGGTACAAAAGCCTGCCTATTGAAGTTGTGCCCCAACCATGTTTTATATATGCTTCCATGAGGAGAATACCAGATGAAATCTGCGTTAACTTTTCTTGTAAACCTGG